>NW_024083164.1:0-28303 GCF_003009895.1 Hyaena hyaena | reverse complement strand
AATTGCCTTAGACACAGCCTCCCAGGCAACCCCCTCGGCAATTCCAGGCTCCCTGCCGAGCTCTGGGGGCGGACTCAGAATCGCTGCTTCCTTCTCTGGGTCTGGTTGGCGCGCATGCGCGGGGGCTTGCCTGCCGGGTGCGCGTAGCCCGAGCCCGCTGGAGTGAGGAAAACCGCGTCCCTCTATGGCTCGTCACCCGAAACACGAACTCACAGGCTAATTTCCCAGTTTTTAGTTCCTTGCCTTCCCTCTCGAGTTCCAGCCAGCCAGGAGCGCGGACGCCTGGTGTCAGCGCTGCTCTTTCAGGGGCCCTAGCCTCCCTGGAGCTACAATGGCGGCAGGCGCGCCGCTGCTCTGAAATCCCTATGCTCTCTTATTTTTATAGAGCCCTGCAGAATGTTTACTATTTGCATTTTTGAGATGAAGAAACTAAAACAGGGAGACGCTAAGTGCCTATCCACCGTCACAGAAGCTAGTAAGTGGTGGAGACAGATTTGATTTCTCCCTGAGCCCTAGGTTTGTATATGATCACCTGCCTGGTGAGATGGTGGAGACACCCTATGAAACTTATGTGCCTCCAGTACCAGAAAGATCTTTCTTTACTCCTAAAATCTTTGAAATTTTAGGGGTGACAGGAGAATTTTTTGTTATAATGAGGTGACTCATGGTAGGCTTTTAGATAGCTTCAGGATGGGATCTGGTCACGAGAAATATCAAGTATTGATTAGAAGCTTTGAACTTTCAGCCCTACTCACCAACCTTCAGGGAGCCTGAGAGATGGAGTTGATTATCAACAGCCAATGATTTAATCAATCATGGCTATGTAATGAAACTTGCATTGAAACTCCTAAATAATGGAGTCTGGAGAACTTCTGAGTTGGTGGAGACTTCCATGTGCTGGGAGGGTGGTACATTCCAACTCAATGGGGACAGAACCTCTGGGGTTGAGACCTTTCCAGACCTTCCCCATGTCCTTTCTCAATTGGCTGCTTATTTGTATACTTTGTAAAAACTCAGAAATGTATGTAATATGGCTTCCTGAGTTCTTTGAACTCTTCTAGCAAATTATTGAACCTGAGGATGGGTTGATGGGAACTCCTGATTTATAGTTGGTTGGTCAAAAGTTCAGGTGACCTGATACTTGCAGCTGGCCTCTAAAGTGAGGGTAGTCTTGTGGGACTGAGACCTTAAACCTGTGGAATCTGATACCAACTCCAGGTAATGAGTGTAAGAATTAAGTTGAATTGTAAGCCACATCGATGGTGTCAGAGAGTTGGAGACGTGGTATTGGAAAGATTACCATGTATTTGGAGTCAGGAAGGGAAAAACCTCTCAGTGTTGAAGGTAGAACTGTGGATTCTCAGTCACACCCCCATTGTTCTAACTCATTTAGGAAAATGCTGCTTCCACTCACCCAGTTGCTCAAAACATTGGTGCCATTCTCAACTCCTTCCTTTCATTCATCCCCTCCATTTGATCCATCAAGAAGTCTGGCAATTCTACTTCCAAAATAATACCCAGTCCAAACACCTTTCCCTATTCTTCATCTCTCACCATCATTACCTCACATCTGGATTATTCCAGTAGTCTTAATCGATCCCTCTCCCTCCTTAGATGCCCACATGATTTATTCTCCACATCACAGAATAAGAAATGGCAAGAAACTGTGCATTGCTCATCCTGGGAACATGAACAGGAGTCCTACATTCATGGTGCTAGTCCTTGATGTTCTTAGAATATCCTTCATAGTGTTGCAGTCTCTGCAAGGACATCATTATTTCAACTTCTAGATTTTTGTGACATCTAACTCTAGGCTGCTGAGTGAATCTTCAGGACTTCTAGACCAATTGTCTGTTTTAGATAAGCCCTGTGCTTTATTAACTTAGCAGGGCCCATCTGTACAGAGCACCTTGATTGTTCCTGCTTCATCACAAAATGAAAAATAAAATGATATAAAAATTATTATTCAGGAACTAATCATTTAATCTGTTCCAAATTGTTTTATTTAACTATAGCTGTGGTTGCAGTTTACATTTGTGTTATAAGTCCCTAAAGACTGACTGGCTAACCCCTGTGTGGGCAGGGATAGCAGCTTTAGGCAGGCAGCCTACAAGGTCTTACCTTCATGAACTAAAGGACTGGACAAGGGCCACTGGGCTGTCAAGGTAATTGTACTAAAGACAGCAATCTGGCTGGCCACTTGGGACAGGAAAGGGCATATGAAAAGAATACAAAGAATAGTAGAGAATTGATGAGTTCCTCCCGCTGGTTTCTTTTCACATTTGGCCCTACAGGCAACTGACAAATGCCAAGGTATGTGCTCTGGGCACATGGAAGTGTTCTGGAAGTATTGAGTAGTAAGACCTCCTATTTGGAGAATACCTCACCTCTATAGAGCTCTACAATTTTCAAAGCGTTCTTTAATACATTGGCACTTTGAGTCTTGCTACAGTGCTGGCAAAGTCATTACCTCTATTCAAAGCTCTAGAAAGTTGTGGTTTAGAGAGCTGGGGATGCTCTTTGTTGTGTAGCTAGTACCAGTCTGAATATAGGTTTAAACCCAGATTCTGTAGGGGTGGGTTCAAGCCCCACATCGGGCTCCGTGCTGACAGCTAGCTCAGAGCCTGGAGCCTGTCTTCAGATTCTGTATCTCTCTCTCTGACCCTTCCCTGCTCACGTTGTCTCTGTCTCTCTCTCAGAAATAAATAAAACATTAACAAAAAAATAAATCCAGATTCTGCAGACTCTAATTTCTTTTTCATTATTCTGAGAATGGAAAAGAGATTTTTTTTTTTTGTGAGACAATTTTGATTGCTTACTAGTATTATTTGGGGTGGTAAGTTCAGAAATGACTTGAGGTCGTTGCTGGGTTCTCTGGGAAAGAATGTTATGATTGATGGGTTATGTCTGCCACTGGTGAGGTATGAAATATAATGGCAAATTGCTTTCTGTTTTTTTATTATTATTACTTTTATGAACATTCTCTGATCTAAATTTTAATTTGTTAATGTACAGCGCAATATTGGTTTTGGGAGTAGAATTCAGTGATTCATTATTTACATACAACACCCATGCTCATCACAAGTGCCATCCTTAATACCCATCATCCATCTAGCCCATCTCCCACCCACCTACTTACATCAACCCTCAGATTGTTCTCTATCATTAAGTGTCTTTTGTGGTTTGTTTCCCTGTCTTCTCTTTCCCCTACCCCCTGCCTTTTCCCATATGTTCATCTGTTATGTTTCTTAAATTCCACATATGAGTGAAATCATATGGTATTTGTCTTTCTCTGATTGACTTATTTTGCTTAGGAAAAATACATTCTAGCTCCATCCACATTGCTGTAAATGGCAATATTTCATTATTTTTGATGGCTGGGTAATAGTGCATTACACACACACACCACATCACACACACCAATCTCTGTGATACTACTTATCAGTCCATGGACATTTGGGCTTTTTCCATAATTTGGCTATTGTTGATAATGCTGCTATAAACATTGGGGTGTGTGTACCTCTTCAAATATGTATTTTTGTATCCTTTGGTAAATATTTAGTAGCGCAATTGCTGGATGGTAGGGTAATTCTATTTTTAGTTTTTTGAGGAATGTCCATACTGTTCTCCAGAGTGGCTGCACCAGTTTGCATTTCCACCAGCAGTGCAGGAGGGTTCCCCTTTCTCTGCGACCTTGCCAACATCTGTTGTTTCTTGTGTTGTTAATGTTAGCCATTCTGGCAGATGTGAGGTGGCATATGGTCAACTACTTTTTGACAAGGCAGGAAAGATATCCAATGAAAAAAAGACAGTCTCTTTAACAAATAGTAGTGGGAAAACTGGATGGCAACTTGCAGAAGAATGAAACTGGGCCACTTTCTTACACTGTACACAAAAATAAATTCAAAATGGATGTAAGACCTAAATGTGAGACAGTAAACCATCAAAAGCCTAGAGGAGCACAGAGGAAGCAACCTCTTTGATGTCAGCCAAAGCAACTTCTTACCACACATCACCAAAGGCAAGGGAAACAAAAGCAGACGTGAACTATTGGGACTTCTGCACAGTGAAAGAAACAATCAACAAAATGAAAAGGTATCCTACAGAATGGAAGAGGATATTGTCAAATAATATATATGATAAAGTGTTAGTATCCAAAATCTATAAAGAACTTATCAAACTCAATACCCAAAAAACAAACAACCCAATAAAGAAATCGGCAGAAGACATGAATAGCCATTTTTCCAAAGAAGACATTCTGATACATGAAAAGATGCTTAGTATCACCTATTATCAGGAAAATACAATCAAGGGTACACAGATTTTTAGTTGCCTACTCTCCCCTTTCTCTCTCTATTTTGCCATAATTCCTTTCTTTGTATACCTCCTCCCTTTTTTTTTGGCCAGTAGTTAAAATAGTAAGAAATACTTCCCATAGAACTTAAATGTGCTTCTGTCTTCTGTCCTGGTTGCTGTGGTTGTCCTTCCTAATCTGATTACAGACAACTCAGGCAACGACTTCATGTTCCTGGGGCTCCTATAAAGGAGACATTTAATGTATTTATGTAAAGAATCAATAGTAGAGGCCAATCACAATTACTTCTGTGAAAGAGTAGGCAATATTGACCTGTTAAGCATTATAATTGGATTCTTAGGTGTCCATCTAAATACTGTGAAGATCTCATTTAAAATACAGATTTGCAGGCACATCTCCTTTTTAAGTGTGCTGTGAGAAATTATGGACAACTGATTGCATATAATATGTCATCAATAAGTTTCTTCTCTGTTCATTCCCACGTCTGCATAAAGTGATGTAAGTCTAAAGCTCTCCCTCACCTTAGGTAAGTAACTAAAAAACGTAAATTCCAACTAAAGAAAAGCCATTTGGGAAGAAGCATCCTGTATTTGGAGATCTTACCATGTCACAGTGAACTTCTTCTCCCAGTGAACTTCCAATGACTCTTCCATTCCAGCTCTCTCTCTCATTAGTCTATGCTTAGCCAGGCTGAATTATTTTTTTCTATATTTTCTATCTTCTGATTCTTTGCTTAGAAATCACTTCCTTCTAGAATCTACTTACTGCTCATATACCCTGTTTCCATATGTTAGCACCATCTCCTTTAGGAAGTGTGTCCTAAAAATTCAACTGGATGTGATTTCTCATTCCTTTGAACTGCATCTGCCTTCTGGGACAGGGAGGATGATCCTTTTGCTTATCGATACTTTTTTGTATTCTGCTTTGTATTATTGTCATTGACTGAGTGCTCCTACCACTTTCTAGATTGTGAGCTTTTTGAGGAAAGACGCACTGATCATCTTGTCTCTAGTGCCTAAATCAATGCCTAGAAACACAAAAAATATTTGTTGAATAATTAGAATTTTTTTTTTACAGTGGTCAGTCCATGGAGTCTTGTTACCTCTAGGCATTCATTCATTCACCTGCTTACTTGCAAAAGTGCTTGGACATGAACCACTTGCATTGTATGGAGTGGTTGATCGATCAGGAGTCCAAACAAGGCATGATAGCAGGTTGGACTAGAGATGGCAATAGATACAGAAAACTGTGGACTGATCTGGCATGTAAAGAGGAAGCAAAAATGCAAAACTTGGTTCTGAAGTGGAAATGTAGACAAGGGGGTGTCAGAGAGCAAAAATGGCTTGAAAATACTTATTTTGTCTAACCAAATTGATAGTGATATTAGTAATTGAGATGGGAAACACTGGAAGAAGTTTAATTTTTTAAAATTGTTTTTTATTGAGAAAATTTTCTTTAAAGAAGGGTGATCTAGAATTTGATTTTGGGGTAGGGGCTTATATGGTTGCCAGGGCTGGATGTCTAAATTAGGGAGTCATCTGTATACAGCTGGCCCCTAGAATCATGGGCATAGATAGAATAAAGAGAAGAGAAGGTTGTATGAGACCAAGGCTTGAGGAAGTTCCACAGTTAAAGGCTGAGAAGAAAAGAATGGGGAGCTAAATGAGCTAAGAAGGAATATAAACAGTAGATAAATTAGGAGTCTGGGGAAAGGAAAAGGAAAAGAGAGTTATAAGAAATTTGTGAAGTAGAGGAGAGGGCAGTATGAGGAGAGGAAAATGTAAGTTGATGAAGGTTATTTTCCCATTTTTTACTGAGGGAGGAACTTAGGAATGTTTGCCTGTGGTCAAGAAGGACCCAGTAGTTTTGGGGAAGTCAAAGATAAGGATGATCAGAGCAGTGGCTGACTGTATGCAGTCCCCTAAGGAGGCAGGAGAGGATATATCCAGAGCAGAATGACTGGCACCTTCTGACAGGAGTAGAGAATACATAGTCTAGTGGGTATGAAGGTTTGATAGCAGGAAGTCAGGGGTATTCCCATTTGAAGGTTCCTTTTTCTTCTGTGATATTGGTTTATTTGCTGAGAGTAATAGTGGGTTTTGATGGAGTCAGAAGTGAGAGAAGAGAGAAGGTTTGAAATACATGTGTGGTAAGGGACAGAACTGTCTATAGCCGTATAATGAGATTATAGGGTCAAGTTGAGGATCTGGTTAAGATTGACCTTCAATAATTTATAATGACACCAATTGGTCCTGTGAGGTTTTCCCAACAGCCCTCAGATGCCCAGGTGCAGGTTTGGAGAAAGTTCTAGTTGATTTTATCTGGGTTGTGGATTTTTCCAGACAGTGAGATTTAAAGACAAAGAGGCAAGGGAATACAGAATATTTGCAAAAATATTTAAGATAATAAAAAATGGAATCAAAGATAAGGAGGGAAGAGAAGACAGGAATGATATAATGAATATAGAAAAGGCAGAAAGATGTCTCAATGTATAGGGAAGAAGGAGATAAAGGACTACTTGGTAGTTTTACCAATTAGTAAAAAGCATTATTAGAGTATTTTAACAAGCTAGAAAAAAGAGAGTATTATGCAAGAGCTAAATGGTTGAAATGCTGACTTTGAAGGTAAAGCAGGCCCAGAGTAGAGAATCATGCAGAATCATAGAGAAAGCAGCAAAACTAAATTCAGAAACCTTAGGAGAGTTGAGGTGAAGGCAACTGTAGATGTATCATTACTAAAATGTAGTGGGGGCACAGATTATTTGGACAAGGTAATGATGGTTAAATTTTTCTATCTTGATGAAATATTTGCAATTTGACCATCACAATGATAAACAGAACCATGTTTAATTATTATAACTTACCTAAGTGATGTTATGCACTTAGGACAGTTCTATGATTTTCCCCATAGCTAGTTTTCATGTTACCTTTACCATTCTTGAGGACTTGGAGAAAATACGGTTTTTCCTGATACCCTTTTTAAACCCCCAAGTGGGGGTGGACACCTGTATCTCCACAGTCCCTTATGGGAAAGTGCTGGTTTGTCAGAATTTCTTGTCTATGGAGATGAATCCCTTACTCTGATGCCTTTTGTACCTGAATTCAATTTCATATGTAAGAGCTTATAGTCCTAGGTGATGAATTGCTTGCTTGACTAAATAAGAAGGAACCAGGACAGGATGAGTTTGGATTCTAGATGACTAGGAAACTCTGGAGGACTTCCAGAGACAAGCTCTCTTGATCTTCACCTAGTTGTTTTAGGGTTATTCTATAAGCTTGAGCAGTCACAGCAGGTCTTGTCCTTCTATGCATCCAAAGTGGTCATGAACAATATTAAAAGCTAATTTTCAAGAAAGTGTAAAATCTCTACCCTCATACAGTTATAGAAATGAACATACATTAAAGATTTTGTTTAATTCATGATGCTATAACTGGTTCAAAGGAAAAAATTTAGAAAGCACAAATTTATATGGAGTAAAGGAAAGTTGCTGTCAATGTGAAAAAGGAGACAAAACTTTTTTCCACAGAGGGGAGACAACTCAATAGAATCTCCACTGGACAGGGCAGAATTTATTTGTCTATAGACAAGGATTATTTTGCATTGTTATTTGTTATCTATTCTTTAAAATGTCAAAGAATAGCTCCAATAAACTGAGAATCAGAAAACATAGAAGAGTGAGTTATAGATCATACAGTTTTCTATGGAGCATAAATTCTTCCCTGTAGAAAGAAAAGCTATTCTCTTCTTCTTGTTCCCTGTTCCCTGTTCTGCTAATAGCTTGCAGAACTGTTGGCTTGAATTGTGGGCTCCTTGGTTAGATAACAACTTTCTGTGGAAAAGACCAAAAATGTAAACTTTTCAGATATTTAAAGCCATGGGAGTAGAGGACATGTTGACTAGTAAATGAGCATTAACATTTTTTTCTTTAACTTTATTACTTTGGTATTATGGGGCTAGAAGAAAGTTTGTGTGGGAGCCAGAGAAGAAGAGAAGGAAATAAATTCCTCTTCAGAAAGAAGGATGGGATTTGGGGTAAGAGGGTTGCTTGGGGTGAGTGGCTTTATTCTTCAGTGCTTAGTGCCCAAGCTGGGTGGTGCATGGGTTCCCCTGGCTGGGGCAGGAACGCCTGTGGGGTATTTTCTGAAGTACTTTCATAATTGCCTAGTGTTTCAAGGGCAGGGTCCATTCATTTGAAGTGAGGCCCTGAAGGGCATCTTCTGAAAAGGACAGCAGCCCAGATAGGCTTAGTTTAATGGGTGGCTTACCTGAGTTGGTTAAATCCCATCTAACTCACTTAACTGGCCCTGGAGAGGCAAAATCAGTAGTTCTTACGCTTCGCTGCACATTAGAATCATCTAGAGAGCTTTGGCAAATACCCACCTCAAGAGAATCAGATTGAATTTGTCTGAGTGGACCTGGGAGTCAGTATTTAAAAAAAAATCCCCCAAGTGATTACAATGTGCAGTGAGGGATGAGGACTGCTGGTCTAAGCAGTGTTTCTCAAATTTGTTGGATGGATAGAATTCCTAGTAGAATTACCAAAGTGTACCTGTTAAAAATACAAATCCCTAGACCCTTCTGTGGTGACTTGGATCCCGCAGTGTTCTGGGATATAGCATAGAAATCTGTTTGACAGGCGCCCCAGGTGGGTAAGGGCTATGTTTGTGAGTCCTTACTGGGAGGAAACTTCAGAGTCCTTGGGTTTGGCTAACAGAGCAGTTTTTGAGATTTCAATGCTTCTTTGCTGAAAATAGGTTTTGAAGGATGGCTCTTTGTTCACTATATCTAGAGATGGTATTTATACAGATCACTTAGGTAGTTTGGTTACATCACAGTTAACAAGTGGAAATAAAACTTCTTAGATGCAGGGCAGTGATAGGTGGGGAAATGGTTCCCCAAAAGATATCCACATCTTAATCCCTGGAAGCTATAAGTGTTACATTATGTGGAAAAAGGATCTTTGAAGATATGGCTTAAATTAAGGATTTTGAGATGAGATTATATAGGATTGGCCATCACAAATGTCCTTTGTGTTGGAAGCCGGAAGAGCCAAGGAACAGATTCTTCCTTCAAGCATCTGAAGGGAGTGCAGACTTGCCAACACCTTGATTTCAGCCCAGTGAAACAGGTTTTGGACATCTGGCCTACAGAACTGTGAGAGATTAAATTTTTGTTGTTTTAAACAGCAAAGTTTGTGGTAATCTGTTAGAGCAGCCACAGGAAACTAACACAGTGCTTCTTAAAATTTACAGTGGGTATGAATACCCTAGAAAATGAAGTGCAACTGGGAATCTTATTCAGTGGGTCTAGGGTGGTGCCCTGGATGTGGCTGCATTTCTAAGAAGGCTTTGGGATGATGCTGATGTTTTAGATCTGAGGGCCATATTTTGAGGAGAAGGTTTAAGTGGTAGATACAGAGGAGAAATGGGCATGAACATGTTTACTGAAGAGAGAATCCTGGCAGTTTTATAAACATTTTCTAAGTCCACTCTTGTCACATCTAACTCTTCCTATCATGTCATATTTCTACTGACAAAGGGAAGATCAGGATTCAGGCAGCTGCCTAGATAATAGAGATAAAAATTAATTAGACGATGGCCTCATTTCCTGCGCTGGCAATGAAGGCCTGGCTAAAAATGGTGTGTGGCCATTTTAAAGTAACAAAGGGATAATTGCTTCAGCAGTCACATCTGTAATATGTCATCGTTTTCTAGAGTGTCAGTGGAAATTTCTGTACCTATTGAGAATGAGCATGGGTGCAGAGAGTTGATTTATTTTCAAAAGCTATAAAAGCTGAAAATTAAAAAAAAGAACCCCCCACTCATCCCATGGGTGATTCTAATGCTAGATGTAGGTGAAGAGTTTTTGCCCTGTAGTCTAGGGCTGATTTAGCAGCAATGTTTAGTTTAGCTTTGACCTTGGGGTGGTTTTTAATTTGGTGTTTATCTTCCACTTAAGGTATTGTGTTACGGAAGAGCAAAGGAGGAAGAACCAATTTACTTAAATGCAGACTCTTTTGATAAGGGACAAGGTGCAAATGAAGAGGGCACAGAACAATTATGACACCTGGGTGATGCTGAAATGTACAACTTCCCTTAGAGAACTGTCCCCAGTCTTTTTAGAGGTGACACTATTTTTGGAAATATGATTTCAGGCTCTCTCTTCTTTCTTCTTTATCATTCTCCCTCCAAAAAAGATGGAGGGTGTTCAGTAGCATTTTATTCTTTTGTTATTGTGGCAAAATATATGTAAGTTAATGTTTACCTTTTGAACCATTTTAAAGTGTACATTACAGTGGTGTTAAATATATTCACATTGATATGTAGCCATCACCACTATCCATTTCTAGAACTTTTTCATAATTCCAAGTAGAAACTCTCTACCCATTAAACAATAACTCTTCATCTTCCCTCCTACCAGTCCCTGGTAATCTTATTTCTGCTTTCTGTCTCTGTAAATTTGACTATTCTAGGTATCTTATGTAAGTGGAATCGTAAGGTATTTGTTCCTTTGTGTCTGACTTATTTTACGTATCATAATGTCCTCAAGATTCGTTCATGTTGTAGCATGTATCGGAATTTCATTCCTTTTTTATGGCTAAGTAATATTTCAATATTTCATGTATATATCATATTTTGTTTATCCATTCTTCTTTTGGTGGACATTTGTGTTGTTTTTGGCTATTGTGAATAAGAATTTTATCTTTTAAGTCAAGATTAATTTTAATCATCATAAAAATGATTTTTTGAAGATTCCATGCCTTTCCTTTCAAGATAATGGAAGCATTCCCATGAAAGCAATGTTGGGGATTATTAAAATAGGACAATGTAATTTTTAAATTTTTATCTGCATTACAGATGAAAAAAGTTTTAATGAATGGGTTTTGCCAGCCACAGGAACTGAGAGCAGATACTTGGAGATGGAGAAGCACAAATAATCATGGACAAAGCTGTCCTTAGACTAGGGGCGTTGGTCTGTTGCCTGGATCTACACTTTAAAAGCCCCACTCTGGCCCTCTTGCAACATCTCCTGCAAGACTAAATGGATGTGCCCCTTTTCTAGAGGCTGTTGTGGTATCTGAGACCCAAAATTTCCTACCCCTATTGGTCCTGAGCCAATTTCCAGATTTCTTCTGCGTTTTAGCTGCTGGTATCTGCATGCCTGGTATTAGGACTGAGGGTGGTCAAGGGGTGCTTGTTCGTTTTTTTACAGGTAGGGGTGGGTGGTGGTTGTGAGACAGAGCGAGAGCCCTAAATCGGAAGACAAAGAGGATGAGCCTCATTATGGTTTTCTAGCAATGCTGCGCATATTTAAGGTTCTTTTAGGTCTTGTAGAGTCTCAGAACACTTGATAGGATATTGAGTCTTGTTAGGGAAGGAGAATGTGCAGAGGTACAACTGTGAAATAGATAAAAGTATTTATTCTATTTATACAGTAGAGGTAGAAGACTGACCATACCGGAGTCATTTGAGAGTTGAGAAAATCAAGGACCAAATAGGTGAAGATCTTAAAAGTCTCATCAGCCTTCTCTGGCAGAGGCAGGGTTTGAAATCCGTAGCTCTTCCATTTCTGCCCCAGCTTCATGAAGTGGAGACTTCTTACCCCAGTTCTTGTGACATAGAGATTTAAAGGCTTAGAGTAAAGTTTGAGTCCTGACCCACTATCTTGGAATGTAGAGTCAAAGAGACTTGAGTCCCAAAGTGGCCTGTTTCCTGACTAGCAGTTGGAATTTGGGAAAGGGCCAACATTTTTGGACCATAGTCTCCTCATTATTTTAAATGGGGATAGTCCTACCTGCTCTGTTCACAGTCTGTTCACACATCTATTCTGAAAATCAAATGTTTTCAAAACATGAAATGATATGCAAGAAGCTAAGGAGAACTTGGAAAATAGTGAGGGATAAAGTTTTATAGTCCTTTGGTTTGGAAGTATTATACTGCTTGTGCAGGAGGAGTGAGGAGAAGGAGTAAGATTCTGACCTACTTTTACCTGTGCTCATCTCTCTCCATCTTTCCTCTCATTTCTCTTCCCATCCTTGCTTTGTCATCTCAGTAGAGAAAAGAGAAGGGAAGGGGTTTTTTTGTTGGTTTCTTTTTTTTTTTTTTTTTTTTTGGTGGGAGGTACCTGGGCTGGATGGGAGCAGAAAGAGCCTGTACTGAGAAGTCTGGCTGAACTGGGGCGAGCTGACAAGACAACCTGACAAATGCATCTTGATGTCTCAATCCACTGTGAGTATGCCACAGGCAGTAGCTGGGTGACTGTCAGTGACAGTCCAGCTGCCACCAGAGCCCACGGCACAATGACAAAGTGGGCCAAGTTTGCATGTAATGGCCTTCTGCTTCTCTCCCAGAATCCTTGTCCTTCCTCTAGCCTTCTTCTATTCTTGTACTTTCCTTTCCCTACTATCTAACCCTGACCTTCACACACGCAGTTGCTGTGTTCTGAACGTCCAAACTTCCTCCTTGCCATCTGCTTCCTTCCTAAATAGTTTTTTTTTTTTTTTTAAATAACCTTGCTCCTTTGTATCGTAATCACAAAGCTAAAATATCAAACTCTGGAAGGTACTGATTTGATTTAAATAATTCAATAATTCATATGATGATGGGAATTGATAAACTTAATGCTCACAGTGGTGATTTGCATTATTAAAGGTTGTCGACACAAGTGAATTTATTATTGGTATATTAACATGAAAGAAAAAAGCCTGTTTTAACTTCTTTTTTTGATTATTCATTATTATTTTTTAAAGTTTATTTATTTTGAGAGAGACAGAGAGAGAGGGAGAGGCAGAGAGAGAGAGAGAGAGAGAGAGAGAGAAGTCATGTGATCTGGGGAAAGGCAGAGGGAGAGGTCCCAAATAGGCTCCACACTCAATGTGGAGCCCAACACAGGGCTCCCTCCATCTCACAACTGCGAGATCACAACCTGAGCTGATATCAAGAGTCTGACACTTAATCGACCAAGCCACCCAGACACACACACCCCAAAAATGTTTTTAACAGGAAGTTTATTTCTCCCTTGTTCTTACTCACGTCTAACCTAGTGGGGAGGGATGGACATCTAGTGGGGATTTTCTGTCATTCACATACCAGACACTTACTATGTGTCATCTCATTTAACCTTCATGTGAACCTATGAAGAAGATATTATCATCCACATTTTACAACTTAGGAAACTGAGGTCCCAAGAGGTTAAGAGATTTGCCTAAGTCACACAGCTTATAAATGGTAATGCTGGATTCAAATTCTGCTTCCTCCCCCATTTTCAGATGTCACACGGCTTCACGTAAAGGACTAGGACCTAGAGTGGATTCTAGGGTCTAATGTGTGTTGTGGTAGCAAAGAGGGTGAAAGATGGGGCTGGAAGTGAAAGTTGGGGTAGATTGTGGGGACCTTGTATTCTGAGTTAAGAAAGGATATTTGACTTCACTGTGTATAATAAGTAGACTTTAGGTATCTGGTATCTTTTCTGGTACCAGTATCTTTTCCCCCAGCGTCCAAATGATTCCCTGCTCATGGTGGGAACTGATGTTGTATCTCCACTTTTCTTCTTTTGTTATTATGGGTCCTAGGCCTGGTTCTCTTTCATAGAATTATGGTAAGTGATCTACCTGTCTTGGGGAGTGTGAGGGAGTGGGGGACAGTGTAGGAGTAGGAAAAAAAAATTATTCATTGAGAACAGAGCTTCCCAGGACTTTTGTTGGAGGATGAGAGCAAAATCAAGCCTCCTCTTTACCACTTGGCACAGATACCTTCCTATTTATATCTCTAAGGGAAAAGAGAATTTTGGAATGGAGTTAAGTAATGAGCAATTACTGAATATCATGTATGCTTAGGGCCTTACAATGTCACTGGTTATAAGGATCCCAAAGTCAGGAAAGAAAAATTCAAAAGTTAAAAATAACATCACCAAAGAAATAGTGACAATTCAGTATTTTCTTCTCCTGACATTTTGATTGGTGTCATTGCTTTATGAAACAGAGGGACTCTGCCGTGGTGAGCAAGGATGTGCACAGGGAGGGTGGGGGACGGTCTGTTGTGGGATGTGACATGTGACAAGAGATCTGTTCAGACTCTGGGAATGATGTCTGTAATTGACCTCCTTGCATGTCAGTTCTCATCTCTTCCTCTGTGCTGTGCTTAATGAATAAGTTGTTTTTGTATTACATAAAATTACCTTCTAATCATCCCTGCATTATCATTTATTTCACAGTAGCACTGAACCAGCTGAAATGCCTTCAGCAATATGGTCTCTCATTTTGATTTCTTCCTTCCCTTCTTTGTATCTTGATTTGCCTCACCTCCATTTTCAGACACTGTGTTCCTCTTTTCAACTCTTGTGGTTCACATTACATAGTTAAATTTGCTGTTTACTCAGTACCTACTGTGTGCCAGGAACTTTATCTATAGAATCTCTAGTCCTCATAGTACCTCCACAGCAACAGCATTGACTTTATTTAACAGATGAGAAGAATTGAGGCTGGAAGAAAATTCACTTGTTGAAGTTCATCCAGGCGGTAAGCGACTGAGCTGACATGAATCCAGGCCTGCCTGACTCCAAGCCCACACTAGTCTTGCGAATGCATTGGGGGTGGGGGAGGCAGTGTGGGGAGGTGGTGGTTATAGTTAGGGAATGCGCAAAGTACTGAGATTGGCCCCTGGAAACGACCTCTATACTCTCCCATCTTCTACATGGAAATTCTTAAAAAATCCCTGGGTTATAGGACAGGTTAGGGTGCGTCATTTTGCTTATATGGGGTTTTTTTGGCCATATTCCAGAACAGTCTGAGTTCCCTCTTTCTCCCTTAAAGCAAAGCCACTATTCCACTGGCTGACAGCAGAGTCTGGCCCTTATAATTGAGATAGGGATAGAGGGCTTCTTATCTTCTTATTGAGAAATCTTATCTTTTCAAATGTAGATATTTGGTTGAAAGCTCATGGCTGGGAAACTTAAAGCCAGAAAAAAAATAGAATTGTTGAAAGTGAAATGAACTTTGTGAAGCAAAGCCTACTTCCTCATTCTTTATCCTTCTCTCAGCAACTTCTGCTCTACCTGAATGCCCCTCTTAGTAATTACTTTCCATTTGAAGAAACATCTAAGAGAAGACAGCTAACATTTATTAAACAAAAGTGTGTGTTCACTTAATCCTCATCATGACTTCATAGGGGAAGCCGATTACCATGTAAATGTGAGGCCCTGAAAGTAAAATAACTTGACCTGTCTCACTTGTTTGTAGACCTCCAGGATGCCAGTTCAGGCCTGGGTAATCCTGATTCCCTCCCATCCAAGTATGTGGCCTGACAGGAGCCAAAAGGAGACTGACCAGAGAGCAGAGCAAAGGTGGCCAGCGGTGCTGATTAGTCAACTTCAGGAAACTGAGTGTGGAAGTCCTGCTGGATACTGAAGCTGTTATTAGAGGAAGGGCATGAGGCAGAGATGGGCGAACAGAAACTTCAACAGCACTATGGGTGACATCCCCTAAGTGCACACCAGCTTTCGTAAGTAAGTCCATTAGTGCGCTTAATCCTGATGCCCATCCTGTGAGTAGAAGGTCTCAGCCTTGTCTTACAGGTGAAGCAGCCGAGATTCCAAGAGGCTAACAGTTGCCCTGGACCAGAGTTAGGCAGTGACAGAGTCAGGCTTATATAAATCTGAAGTTCACGCTTCCCACCAGTGTGTATGATGCTTGAATAGAATGCTTTTAGTTTTAAAGCATCAGCAGTATCCTTACCTGCTGCTCTCAGACTGCAGTGGAAAAGGAGCATTGAGGCATTCTCAATCCTCCACTCTGAGGAAAAAGGATAAAATTGAGGGGTTAGATTCTTACCTAACATAGAGACTCTTACCCTGGAGTCCATGGATGTCAGGAAGTGAATAGAATTCAAAGGAGTCTGTGAACTTGGTTGGGGAAAAAATTATCTTTATTTTCCCTAATCTGTAACCGAAATATAGCATTTTCTTCTATTAGGAATAGAGTGATATTAGCAACACCTAGGGCTCTTTCACCCATAAGTATTACAAATATTTTGGTATCACCTTATAGTCTGACAGATCTCTCAATAAAGCATAGTCCTAGAACTACTTCAAAATTAGGGAAGTTAGACTCACCACTAGATCTTGTTATTTAGTGCATTCATAAAAAGTGCTGGGGCACCTGGGTGGCTTAGTCAGTAAGTGTCCAACTCTTGATTTCGGCTCAGGTCATGATCTCACAATTGTGAAACTGAACCCTGTGTGGGGCTCTGTGCTGAGCACGGAGCCTGCTTGAGATTTTGTCTCCCTTCCTCTGCCCCTCCACCTGCTTGTGTTCTCTCTCTCTCTCTCTTTCTCTCAAAACAAATGAATAAACATTAAAATAAAGTGCTATATTACCATACACAATTCTAAGAAAAATTTGCCAAATGTAATTACATGTAATGAGTTTCCTTTGCAATTCCATGAATATTATTTTATGCATTATATGATTTTGAGAAATGATCTGTGGGTATCACAGACTACCAAAGGGTTCTTGGCCCAAAGATGATTAACACCCTGCACAAAAGCAGCCAGGACCTAACATGATTTACACTTCCCAGGGGAGTACTAGAAGTAAGGTGGGTCTTTGCTTTCTAAGAAGGCTTAGTATAAAGGAGGGAAGAGAGGGATCTAATGGATTCATTTGTTCATTCATTCCTTCACAAATATGCACTGTGTTAGGCTCTGGAGATACTATCAGGTTATCACCTCATGTGGATTATATTCCAATGGACAGTGATATCAGTTAAACAACTAATAGGCAATAAATAATATGGGTTGGAGATCTGAACAATGGGAAGGTACCTGTTAAAGATGGAGCAAATATTCTAGGCCAGGAGAACGGGAAGTGTAGAGAGACAGGGAGAAAGAGAGAGAAAGAGAGTATGAGCTTTCCTGAGATAGAGAGAGAGGCTCTTGAGAGTTTTAAGGTGCAAGAGTTGCCCTGTCCAGTATAGCAGGCAACTAGCCATATGTACCTATGGAGTGCTTGAAATGTGGCTAGTCCAAATTGAGATGTGCTGTGAAGGTAAGACGTATTGAATTTTAAACAGAACTGAAAAGAAAAAAAAAATAGTAGAGGATCTCATTGATAGCTTTTAAATATTTATTGTATTTTGGTAATATTGTGAATATACTAGGTTAAATAAATAAAATACATTATTAACATTAATTGTTCTTGTTTCCTTTTCCTTTTTAAAATGTACTACTAGGAAATTTAAAATGACTGTTAGGGGGCTACTAGTGTATTTCCTTTGAGTAGCACTGTGCTATACTAGAAAGAGGAGAGGAGAGGGAATTTTTGTGGTGATTGTTCTGGATTATACAGTTAGACACTCTTACATGTTTTTCAGAGATGAGGTGTAAATAGAGATTGGAATTTCACTCTCTTTTATTTAACAAATATTTATTGAAAATCTAGTAGGTGTTGGGGATATGTGCTTTTCTAGAGAGGCATGTGTGACAAGAGACAAGTTACATGAGAGATTTAGGGATTGTGTTACATGAATGAGAAGAGCAGGGTGAGTGGGGGGATCTGCTTTAACCGTGGTTGTTGACGAAGGCCCCTCTAAGATGGAGACATTAGGTTTTGAGGAGGAGGAGCCCGCAGGCGGAAAATCCTCAAAGCCTCCATTCAGCCTTTTAATCCTTCTTATCCCTTCTGACTGAGTTTAGCATTAAAAGCAGGCTTCTCATTGCAATATACGGCTTTTCTAATTAGTTTTATTTTCTTCTCCTTAAAAAGGATGCGGCAATTCCTTAATTCATCAGGTAGGGAGGTGGAGATGGCAGAGATGAGTGTGCTGCTAATCTCCTGCTGACTGTGTTCCAAATGGTTTTGGGGCTTTTATGGGGGAATTCCCTCAGTGGTTGGTCTGCAGTGCTATTGAGCTCCCTTGACATTTATTGAACTGCTTGTGTAAACGGGATGCTTAAAAAAAGTGCCATCCTTCTAGATTGGGTTTTAAGATCCTGTCTTGCAAATAGTGTTTCCTTTTTTTTATAAGACAATTCTAAAAATGTTGGAAGTCTGCTTTTTGGTGTTCTGTTGTTATGTCTGTTTTAGATGCTATCTTCTACTTCAGTCTTTAAATGATGATGATGATTACAATAAAAATAATGGCATAGCATTAACTGAGTACTTACCATGTACCAGGTACTGTGCTAAAAAATACATGCATTATCTCATTTAATACCCATAACATGAAGAACCTGTATGATTTGGTGGTGAGACATTCTCAAATTGCTTGGGTTTGAGTCTCAGCTCTATTATTGCTAGCTGTGTGACCTTGGGCAAATGATTTAACTATCTTTACCTCATTTACTCTTCTGCTATATTGGGATAATCATAAGCCCTATTCAGCCTTTCCCATAGGGTTGTGGAAATAATTAAATGAGTTAATATATATAATGTGCTTAGAATGGTGCCTAGTCGGTATTAAGCCCTATATAATGGTAGGATATTATTGATATGAAGTAATATCACCATTAGCCCCACTGAACACATGAGAAGGCAAAATTTATTTATTTATTTATTTATTTATTAAACAAAAAATTTTTAAAAATGTTTTATTTATTTCCAAGAGAGAGAAAGGCAGCATGAGCAGGGGAGGATTCAAAGAGAGAGGGAGACACAGAATCCAAAGCAGGCTCCAGGCTCTGAGCTAGCTGTCAGCACAGAGCCTGACGTGGGGCTTGATCCCACGAACCGTGAGATCATGACCTGAGCCGAAGTTGGACGCTTAACCGACTGAGCCACCCAGATGCCTCAGAGGAGGGTAAAATTTAAGTTAAATTACTTGCCCAAGGTTACCTACCAAGGAAGTTACACTCTCCTACTACTGCACTGAGGTACTGAGAATATTTTCTGTTGGCCCATAATGCCCCTACATGTGAGAGGGTTTCAAAAATAAGTGATATAGACTTTTTTTGGCCCTGGGCTCCATAGGACCATATGTTGTATTTCATATAGGATAACTTTATATGGCTGGAGAACTTTGGTTTTTGGCAGTTCCACCCTATAACTGTAAAGTAGACCTTGTTCCGGCATCTTTCCAGACACCATTTCTTACTATGAAGTGACAGTATAGATGGGATAATCAGTAGCTAATTAGTTCTTTTGCCTTGGATATTATTTTCTAAGCCTTAGGAAAAGAAAAAGACCATCTGTTAGGTTAACTTTCTGGAAACTTGTTGTCTGGATTAGGAGCAGGGCTTGGTCCGACAAGTCTGGTTTTGCATCATGACATTTCCATTCCTTCCTTGATTAATCTTGGGCAAGTCCTTCACTTTTCTGAAACTTAGTTTCTTGATGTATAAAATGGATCATGTCTGCCATATCATGTCTAGCACAAAGAGTTGTCTTGAGAATTGAGTGAGATCATGCACAACAATAACCGAGGGGTATATAACTATGAACAGTGATTATCCCTGTGTTACAAGTTTTCAAGGGCTTATCACATAGTATTGGTTCAATAAATAGAAGCTGTTATAATTCAGTTTCACAATGACATGTGGATCTTTGTTTGATAAGGCATTTTGTTCTACTGTTAGAGAACACAGGATAGGTCATGTCCTGGTTGTCATTAGCCAAATGAGAGGACCTACTAAGGACTATAAGCCTCTTTGCTTTGAAGGAAACTTATAGCACTTCCCACCATAAAGGCCAAGTTGCTGACTTTTGGATTAATACTGGCTCTTAGAATCTTCTAGAATCTTGTAATCTTCATCTTGTCACCTAGGAGACAACAGAGCCTAGACTTTTACTGAGCTTCAGTCCTGTTTATCCAACTGCCTATTTGGCTTCTCTACTTGGATGCCTACTTGGTCCAAACTGAGTTTACCATATGTTTCTTCAACTCTGATTTTCTCTGTAGTATCCTGATCTCAGTAAGTAACAATATCCATCAAGTTGCATAAAGAAGAAATGCCAAGTCTTCTTTGCAAATTGTTCTTTTTATCTTCTGTCACCTGTCAGTCACCAGGTCCTGCTTATTCTTCAGGAACGCCACTACTGCACCCCTGGTCCAGACTGTCCTGCTCCTAGATTATTGCTCCAGCTTTCTAAGTGGTCTGCTAACCTCAGTGTCACCTTCTTCCCATCCCTTCTCAATCTGTCCTGCAGATGATCTTTTAATGATACCCCCTTCCCCACCCGCCATTGAAATCCCTCCAAAGGTTTCGCCCTGCACATAAGATAACATCCCAGATCCTTGCCATAACTGACAAAGCCCTGCAGAGGTAGGCTCTGCCTACCTCTTCTGCTGCACCTGCTACCCTCTGAATCTAACATGAAGGGCTTTCTTCCACCCCAGTGTTTTGAATGCTGCTCTCTCTGCTGACAGTGAGTCTTTCCCAACCTCACTCCATTATCCCCCTTTATCAGCTACTTCAAGTCTCAGCACAAATATTTAAAACGTCTTCTTCAAAGCAGAGTTTTCATAACCACATCTGCCTCCCAACTCGATTGAGCCCTCTGTTATATTCTTATAAGCTCCATGCAAATATTTACCACACATGTGATTATTTGCTTAATGTCTATCTCCTTTGTTAGAATATAAGGTCCATGAGAGTTTTTTATTTTTGTTCAAACCAGAAGGGCCTGTCATTCAATATCTAGTCCAATTACCACAGTTTACTTATTAGGGGAATGGAGCCCATGGAGAGGAGTCTCCACCTTCCTAATTTGTAAATTTGTTAAGAATATAACTGAAATATGACTGAGAATTTAGTTCCTCTGTAAATTAATTAGTTTACATCCAACAACTTCATTCAGAAGGCCAATTTGTTCACCTGCTCAAGTCTATTTTATTTTGCCATTCATTTATTTATCAGATATTTATTAAACATTCTAAGATGCCCAGAATTATTCTGGGTGTTGAGAATATAGTTGTAAACAAGGTAGACAAAGCCTCTGTCCTCAGAAAGCTCTCATTTTAGGGTTGGGATGCGGACTATAAATCTATAAGCAAACAAGATAATCTAGGTATTAATGAGTGCTAAGAAGAATACAAAATAGTGTACGTGGGTAGGTTGGGCATCTTTAAGATGGCATGGTTGGGAAGACCTCTTAGAGGAGGCAACATTTGAGTTGAGACCTGGATAATGAGTAGGCAGTCACATGAAGTCATTCATTCATTCAGTGAATATTTGTTAAGCACCTACTATATGCTAGGTACTATGATAGGTAACTGAGAATACAATAATGAGGAAAATAGACAAAAAAAGATTAATAAGTAAAATATATGGTATACTAGTGGTAAGTTCCTTATGGAAAAATAAAGTGTGGCAAAGGGTTGGGAAGTACAAGCATGCATGGGTGTGTATGTAGGTTGATATTTTAGAAAGTGTGATGAGGGAAGTCCTCACTGAGAAGGGGATATTTGAATAAAGACCCAAATGAAGTTAAGTAGAAACTATACAGATATATGGGATCAGAACATTCTAGGCAGAAGTAACAGCAAGTCCAAAGGCCATGAGGCAGCATATGTGTGGGTATTGTAAGAACAGCAAGAAGATTGGAGTGTCTGGAGCAAAGTGAATAGAGTTTTGGGGGGAAGAGAACAATAGAAGATAAACTCAGAGAGGTAACAAAGACCACCTCATGGAAAGGGTTTATATTTTATTCTAACTGGGAAGCTAGTGGTGGGTTTTAAGTAGGAGAGTAGCACAGTCTGATATTGTAGCTGCTTGAGGGAGATGGCTGATGGGAAAGCAAGTCAGGGAACAGGAAACCAGCATAAAACTTCAATCTCCATTTTGAAACAGCCTAATGATCAAGTTTCCTGTCAGGAAGTAGCCCTTAGAGGCTTCTTAAAAAGCTTTCCCAACCCCCGAAATAGACAAAAGTTTATCCTACATAAACGGAGAAAGGAAATGTTAATCTCAATAAAATGGCAGATCCTGAATGTCTTATTGGACACACGGTGTCCTCTTTAAGATCTTGCTGTCAACACCCCTTAAAAATAGCTCTTTTGTGAGTTGCTGAGGTATGACCAGAGGGCACCTCCTCTTCCCTCCCTGTAGTATCAAGTCACCTTCCTTTTCCCTAGGTTTTCAAGACCCTCCTCTGCCAACCACAAACCTATTCTTCAACAGATACTAAATTGATACCAGAATGCAAGAGAAAGTCTATAATTTTGCTCTGTTAAGGAACTGGGTATACTGCTTGTTCAGCCTCTGGCTGAGAGAAGTTTTGATCTTCTTGCCTCCCAGTCATTTTTAGAAAATGACTGTTTGTTTACAATACTGAGTCTGTGGTCTTATGTTCCATATACCTGGGCCAGGAGTCTCCATGAATCCATACAGAACAGAATCCAACTCAAAGCTGGAGCTCTAGGCCTAGGCTACAGTTTCAGGGAGCAGAAGCTACTTTGGACTGGAGCCCATGACCTTTGCATTGGGTGCCTTGTTAGCTGGGGAAACTCTAAGATCCCAGAGAGGAGAGTAAGTCATTGGTATAGTGACAGTGATGAAGTTCCTGCCAGTGCTTGGTGGGTGAGCATTCAGAGCAATTTACATTTGATTTAGAGAGCTATAGAAATGTGACATTTTAAAAATCTTAAGTGTTGCAGAGTTATATCCATGCCTACTATGGTGGCAAAGCTTGTCTAGGCAGAAGTGTGTTGGTTTCACTTTAAACTCCACAAAGTTCAGCAGTCACCTCAGGGGTGTGACTGGATGGCCATGCGTTTCCAGGTTCCTGGGGCTCAGCACACATCATGGGGTTGAAATGCTGCCAAAGTTACTTCTTTGTTTTGACAGTGATGAGGAGAGTTGAAGGCTCTAAGCCTCTTTGCTTTCTTAAAAATTGCAAGCAGTGCAGCCCTGTTCCTGGCTCCTATACAGTCATTGTGGGGGTAGTGGTGGTGAGTGGATCAAATTTGACAGAATGAAATAAAACAAAAAATTTTGTAAAAATAATTACTGACATGTGCATAGTGCTTTAGAGTTTTTATATATTGTCTCGGTGCTGAGGTGAGAGAGGCAGGTTTATTATGATCATCCCACTCTTATTAAGGAATCTGAAGCTCAGAAAGGCTGAGGTGTGTCCCGGGTTGAACAGCTCTCAAGTGACAGAACAAGGGCTGAAAACCACTAAACTCCAACCAAATCATCTCTGTCCCCTGGGGTAGATTTTCTTCTCACCGTCACTTAGGAAACTGAGGCACAGAGGTATTAATACGCTCAAGTTCACATTACTTGGATTCCAAGACTTCTGACTCCAGAGTCCATATTCTTAATGACTGTTTGGGCTTTGGAATGAGAGAATCCTATTGAATGAAAGATTTTGAAATGTATTTTTTTCTTTTATTTTTATATGTGTGTATTTATCTGTAGAACAGACAAATGGAAAACCCTGTGCCCTGAAATCTGTTTGTTTGAGATATCCTGCAGTTTTTAAGAAACACAGCTCAGGGCTCCATGCCCAGTTCTACAGGAATCAATGTGTGATTACATCTGATGGCATATGACTTATGGGCCCAAGAAGAAAAATTGGTGTGATACGGAGGAAATGGTGGGAAACACATGAGTGTAATAGTCATTTCAAAGATGTAAAACTTTTAATAATACATTATTTTTACACTTTGTTGTTTTGCCCAAAAGCAATACATGCTCATTGTGTAAAAGATAGAAAACATAGAAGCTTATGAAAACATAAAGAAATAAAATTCACCTGAAATCCTATGATCCAGAGAAAACCACTATTAATTTGGTACATAGCCTTCTATACCTTCCTTTTATGCACATATAAAGGCTATGGACATTGTTGAGGCTCTTGATACATACTTGAAAGTTTCCTTCCCCAAAGGTCATAGAGTTTGACTTCAATCTGGAATAAATGAGAGGGCCCTCACCCCTGTTTTCTCACCGATACAGCATTGCCAGTTTGGTAAATAAACATAGTGTCTTTGCTTACTCAGTATTTCTTGCCATACGTTTTACAATTTTTTAAAGGAAGGAAAGTAACAGTTCTGGGCTATGAACCTTTTATCCTTAAATTTTTTTTAATGTTTATATGTTTTTGAGAGAGAGAGAAAAAGAGAGAGCAAGTGGAGGAGGAGCAGAGAGAGAGAGAGAGAGAGAGACAGAATCTGAAGCAGGCTGCAGGTTCTGAGCAGTCAGCAGAGTCTGACACTGGGCTCAGACCCATGGACCTTGAGATCATGACCTGAACTGAAGTCAGACACTTAACCAACTGAGCTGCCCAGGTACCCATGAACTTTTATTTTTGACCAGCTTAGCTCCATTCCCCACCCCAGTCTCTCCCCTTCCAGCTGCCAGTGTTCCACTCTTGAGTATGTCTTCTCAGCTTCTGGTGCCCAGTCTTTTCCTCGATGAAGAAATCTGAAAGACTCCTTGTGTTTCTCAACCATGGCTGCACAGTGGAACCACAGAAGAGCTTTAAAACATCCCTTGTGCTTTGCCACACTCTAGACCAATTAAATTAGAATCTCTGGGAGGAGGGTGGCTTGGGCAGACCTCAGTATTTTTAAAACTTCCCAGATCATCTAGATAAAGCTCTAGATCCGTGCAAGGGTGATTCAAATCAGATCAGTCTTTCCACTATGTTTCTTGTTTGTGGAACATAACCTTTTCTGGTTTCTTCTGGAGACTGAGTCTTATGTTGATCCCCTGTGGAACCATGCATGGGCTTCTGGGCTGTGTTTCTTGAGTACTGCAGGATTCTCTCAAGTAGGTTTGGGGGCACAGGATTCTCCATTTTACTGCCTACACACACACACACACACACACCCTTAAGTATGGGATTGAAACCATTTCTTTCTTATCTGTGTGAACTTAGATCTAAGTATATCCTAATTTGGAGACGATAGTGCTTCATAGGGTTGTTGAAATGATTAAATGAGATAACATATGCCAAATTCTTTTCATAACTCCTGGGATCCTCACTCAACACCTTCTGGCCTTGGTTTCCTGAGGAAGATTTCACTCCTCCTGGAGTAGCCCTGCATGTCTCTGGGGTGGTGCCGGGGTGATCAGGTTTGATGTGAAGTGCTCCCAGGCTGGTCTGGAGGCATCTTCCTGCACCCAAGTCCACTATGGCCTCTGCCTGCTGCACTAGTGTTCATAAAACCTCTGGATCTAGGCCTGAGCAGTCTCTCTCCTGGATAGTGCTGACCGCACACTGATGAGGTATTTCTTTTTGACTCCTTTTTATAAATAAAAACAGATATAACAATCTTCTTTTTGTCAGCATATTCTTTCCTCACATACCATGATGCAGTTACTGAGTTTCAGTTTGTTTGTCCAATTACCATTCAGTCATGTTTCCCTTCAGTTGCCTTGGGCCGAGGTTGTATTGGGTATTTGGGCAATCCCTAAGCTTACTTACATCAATAGTTGCTTGATCTGATCAGTTAAACATCCTGCCCTCCCCAGTTATGATATTCAAGCCAGAAGTAAAGAGTGCAGGCTTTGGTACCACTGCCTGGATTTGGATTCTGGCTATACTACTCTGGGAACATGCATTCCCTTTTTTGAGCCTTCAGATAGTTAATGTAGAATGATCATAATAGTCTTTGTCCCATTGGCTTTTTTTTGTAATGCTCAAGTGAGATCAATCTTATCATTTAGCTGAATTATCACAACTAGGAGATGTTTAAGAAAAACAGTGAAGATTTTGCATATTTCAGATAAATAGAATAGCTACCCTTATTAACACAGTAAAGTCCAGGAAATACAAAAATTCATACTTACATATGTGTCTAATGAGACTAACAAGGTATGTATTGGATGATGCAGCTTTGTCTAGGAAGGAAGATGGTTTGTCGGGGGAATAAATGAACAGAGATTCTTAGAAACTGAGGCTATATCTGCTAAGAAAAGCCATCTAACTTTGAGAAAGAGTTGTCAGAATGCTTGTAAAGTGAGAAAAGAGTAATTTCTATCAGATGGATGATGTTCGTGGGACAGTTTGCCAAGATAATTGTCTCTTTGCTACATGCTATATGCTATGCCAGTAATGAAACTAAAGTAGTAGAGAATCAACAAGCAAATAAAGAGGACTTGAATCAAAAAGAAATTATAAACCGGTAAAAAAGTGTTCCAAAGAATTTAGGTGCCCCTTCTCCTGAAATTAAGTGTTCTCAGAAGAACTAACTTCCAAGAAGAGCAAAGAAAAAAACACTTTTGGGGCACCTAGGTGGCTTAGTTGGTTATGCATCCGACTTTGGCTCAGGTCACTAGCTCATGGTTTGTGGGTTTCAGCCCCAGTTGTCGGGCTCTGTGCTGACAGCTCAGAGCCTGGTGCCTGTTTCAGATTCCTCTCTGCCATTTCCCTGCTCATGCTCACTCATTCTCTCTCTCTCTCTCTCGTTCAAATAAATAAACATTAAACAAAATTTTTTTAAAAAAGAGAAAAAAGCACTTTTTCCTCAAGGAAGATAATACTAGGAGATTCTGCTTTAAGGAATCCTTGTATACAGAGAAGCCAACTTTCAAAGTTGGCAAATGGGGCATGTATACTTGTGTGTGTGTGTGTGTGTGTGTGTGTTTTCACAGCACAAAATGACCTTTTAAGGAGATCTTCAAGTATACTTCAAATAGGACCTCTTTGATACATTCACAGGTCCATTTTCCTTTTATCTAAGGGGTAAGCTAGTAATGTAGAGTCCAGAAACTGAAAATTGAAGTTGAGAAGTGATGACAAACTGAATATTGGCCAAAACTAGGAATAATATTTAAAACTATAATGGAAATCCAAGGAAAAATGAGGAGAGAAATTATGGAACAAAATGAGGCCTGTTTAAAATTTAATGTAATTTAATGTAGAACACTTTAAGAAGTAGAAGTTGTTTAAATTGGGGGCACCTGGGTGGGGCTCAATTGGTTAAGCATCTGACTCTTGATCTCAGGTCAGGTCTTGATCTCAGGGTAGTGAGTTCAAGCCCCATACTGGGCCTTGCATTGGATGTGGAGCCTACTTAAAAAAAAAAAAAAAAGAAACAAACCACCAAATTGTTTAAGTTAAAAAGAAGTCACTTGACATGTGAAGTAGGGGCTCATATAAGAGACCCTGTTGGGATCTAATGGCAAGAAGTTGGCCTAGCTATGAACCTGTCTTATGACTTGTTCCTTCTGGGAAGTCAGGAAAGTTTTGTGCAAATCTTATGAAACAATACTTTGGGAGATTAAATATGGTAATGACTCTGCTGTGTGTGTCTCATTTAGGCTGATATAGGATACCGCCATACCCCTCCCGCGTCCTTATCCCAACTCTAGCACCAGAGCAGAGGTCACTAGAACTTATGTTTGACTGGAAGATAGTTTCTGGTTGGTAAATGTAGACAAGTTTGAGTCTGATGGTTCTTTCTGTCGCTTGTGGCTTTACCCTATAAGATAGTAATGTGGTTTTGTAAGAAGCTGTTAGTGTTATAGAGTGACTTTAGGGTCTGCAGTGGGGGTCCCCTTCTGGAGGCAGAGCCTGAATGGACTTGTGTGTGACGGGTCTCTAAGGGATTCTTCTCTCAGGCCCTCTTGTCATTTGTGAGGTGGGGGCCAGTTCTCCACAGCACTGGGCTGTTTCTGTCCACTCCCCCAGCTTTTCTTGAGTTCCAGGAATGATGACAGAATCTTTAGAGGGTCCTTCAGCTTAAAGTTCTCAGAAGTAATTTAATTGGCTTTATCTCTCTTTTTGCCCCTGATGAACTAAGGATTATGGGACACCTCCCAATCCCCAATCAGCCCAGATGGAACATTACCCTGGTTTGTGAAATAGCTGTCACTTTAGTGATTGAGTTCAGATCATTCAAAGTCTTGTAAACACCCAAGACACTTCCTTTTTTTTTTATTTTTTAATTTTTATTTATTTATTTTTTTTACAAATAGTTTATTGTCAAATTAGTTTCCACATAACACTCAGTGCTCATCCCCACAAGTGTCCTCCTCCATGTCCATCCCCTCCTCCCCCCCACATCCATCAGTCCTCAGTTTTTGTCAGCATTCAAGAGTCTC
>NW_024083163.1:0-28393 GCF_003009895.1 Hyaena hyaena | reverse complement strand
TGTTTTAGCTATTGTGGAGAGTGCTGCTATGAACATTGGGGTACATGTGCTCCTATGCCTCAGCATTTCTGTATCCCTTGGGTAAATTCCTAGCAGTGCTATTGCTGGGTCATAAGGGAGTTCTATTGTTAGTTTTCTGAGGAACCTCCACACTGTTAAACCCCATTTCCAATGCAGGGTTCCCTGCCAAATATTTGATACCAGTCTTGTTCTCTTTTTGTCAATAAAGGGATATTATGATCAGTTATTTATTGCTATGATACTACTATATAATAAACACTGGAACACATTCATTTAACGCACTTTTATTCCTCTCTCTAGTCTCAGACCAGTGGATAGCTGAAGCACCCAAAAATCAAGCCAAACCCAGTAAACACATTTAAAATTACTGTTTGCGTCTTTTCTTTCAATGTTCAATTGGCCAAAGCAAGTCAAAGGAACAATCTCAACCTAATTACACACAGAACTATGTGCTTCCTAAATAGGGCATGTAGGGGTACGGGATGAATAGAGAATATTTGCTGAGTAATAAACCTACCGTACTACAAAGTAGTAGTGGACAGAGAAGTAGCAAACTGGGGCTTTCCCTTTTTAAAATTAATTAATTAATCAATCTTCCTATGTCTTTATTTTTTCATTTTTATTTATATTTTTATTCTCAAGGTAGTTAATCTACAGTGTACTCTTGGCTTTAGGAATAGAACCCAATGCTTCGTCACTTACATATAACACCCAGTGCTCATCCCAACAAGTGCCCTTCTTAAATCCCATTACCCACTGCCCCCACCCCATCAACCCTCAGGTTGTTCTCTGTATTTAAGAGTCTCTGGAATTAGCCTCCCTCTCTGTTTTTCTTATTTTTCCTTCTCTTCCCCTATCATTATCTGTTAAGTTTCTCAAATTCCACATATGAGTGAAATTATATGATGTCTTCTTCTGACTGACTTGCTTTACTTAGCATAAAACCCTCCAGTTCCATCCACGTTATTGCAAATAGCAAGAGTTCATTCTTTTTCATCACCAAGTAGTGTTCCATTGTATATGTACCCCACATCTTCTTTATCCATTTATTAGCTGATGGACATTTGAGCTCTTTCCATAATTTGGCTATTGCTGATAGTGCTGCTATAAACATTGGGGTGCATGTGCCACCTCAAATCAGCATTTTTGCATCCTTTGGATAAATTCCTAGTAGCAGAATTGCTGGGTCATAGATCAGGTTGGTTTTTAGTTTTTTGAGGAACCTCCACAGGTTTCCAGAGCAGCTGCACCAGTTTGCATTCCCACCAAGAGGGCAACAGGGTTCACTTTTCTCCACATCCTCACCAGCATCTGTTGCTTCCTGAGTTGTTAATTTTAGCCATTTTGACTAGCATAAGGTGGTATCTCATTGTGGTTTTATTTGTATTTCCCTGATGATGAGCGATGTTGACCATCTTTTCGTGTGTCTCAGAAACTGAGACCCTCGAATTGACTTAGTTGAAGAGAAACGGAAAGAGTGAGCTGACTCTGGTTCTGGCCAAAAACAGGATTCCTTTAGTAAGGAACAAGGTGGTGTAGAGGTGATTTTGTGGAAGGCCACTGAGTGGGTGTATTGGTCCCCTGCTAAACAAAACACTATACACTGGGTCGTTTAAACAACAGACATTTATATTCTCACAATTCTGGAGGCTGAAGTCCAAATCATAGTGCTGGCAGGGTTGGCTTCCTCTTGGCTTGCAGATGGCCACTCTCTTGCTATCTTTTCACATGGTCGTCTGTCTATGTGTGCACCTCTGGTATTTGTGTGTTCTTCTCTGCTCTTCTTTTGAAGATACCAAACATGTTAGGTGAAAGCCCTCTCTAATGCCCTCCTTTTAACCTAATTGCATCTTTAATTTTTTTTATTAAAATGAGAGATATAAGGATAGAGAGAGAGAGAGAGAGAGGGAGGGAGAGAGAGAGAGAGAGAGAGAGAGAAACAGAGACAGAGAGAATGAGCCAGGGAGAATGGCAGATGGAGAGAAAGAGAATCTTAAGCAGGCTCCATGCTCAGCACAGAGTTTATGCATGGCTCAATCCCAAGGCCCTGGGATTGTGACCTGAGCCGAAATCAGGAGTCAGACACAACCAACTGAGCCAATCAGGCACCCCTTCATTGCTCCTTTAAATGCCTTATCTCCAAATAGAGTCACATTATGATGTACTGCAGTTAGGGCTTCAGCATACCAAATTTGAGGCACACAAATCAGCCCACAACAGTCGGAGAAAAGTGATGTTTGCCACATCTGTTCAAGTCCCTCCCTCCTCTAAAAGTTGCTTCCTGGATTCTGTATAATTTCTTCTGTTCCTTCTCCTTCGAATTAATGTTTATTGGATAGAGTAGACTACATTAGCTGTTTCCATCTTTTCTGTCACTGATAAGACAAGCTCATTTTTTCTCCCCTTAATCACTCATAGAAACTGTCTGGGTTTTGTTTGTTTGTTTTCTGGAAACATGTTTTCTAATGTTCTTGCTACAAATACAATAGGTTCTTTTCAGTTCTGATGCATGGCCATTCTGGGTGATGTCAATAAACTCTTCAATTGCTCTCTTCTTTATGTTATCACATCCTGTCTTTTCTGAGTCTTCTTTCTCAATATTGTCCACAGGATCCCTTTTCTATTTCTTCTCTTTAGATATTCTTGTTCTCCAAGAACTCATTGTTAGCAAATAGCTCTTCTCACTCCTTATGAACTTCCCATCTCACTCTTTATTTCTCTGTCTGGATAATTTCCTAAAACACACTTAAAATCATGACTTTCCCCCTGAGTTAAAACTTAAATACTCAGTTGAATACCAAATATATACCAACCTCAGTATGACCTATATTAACATGACCACAACTGAATTCAATGTCTCCATCTCCAAACCTGTTCCTTTCAGAAAGTGTTAACAATCAATGACCCCAGTATAATGAATCTTAAACCTAGACATCATCCATAAGTGCCTCTTTTCCATTAACCCCATTTGCCCTAATTCATCACAAAGTCACCAAGTTCCAAGAAGAAATTCTTCTGAGAACTTCTCAAATTTGAGTTGCTGGGTTAGGTCGGTTGGAAGAGTGTGCAGCTCTTGATTCTGGGGTTGTGAGTTCAAGTCCCATATTGGGTATAGATATTACTTAATAAATATTTTAAAAACTATCTTCTCAAGTTTATCTTTAATACATTCACCTTACATATCAAGGTAATCACTTAGACTTGCACTGTTTACTGAATTCATTATCTTCCATACAGAGTCCAGACCCTTTAACATGTGTTAAAATCACCACTCCTTCTGTCATTTCAAAACTTGAAGCTGAAATAATATTGAGTGCACATTCTCCAGGCTCAATTCTTCCTTCTAAGTACAAATAATGGCATCAATCATGAGATATCTTATGTCACAAACATATGCAAAATTGGTTAGTCTGGGAATCCCCTAGAGCTAATGATTGCCCAGGGAAATTATACACATCCCATACTGGGCCACTGCAATGACATGGCAATCCTTACTCTTTCATTCTTGGGGTTACTGGACTATTGCACAGGCTTTTACTAGATAAGGACAGGAAGGATGATGTTATCTATCTTTATCTCATCCTGAAAACGACTCTATTTGGTGATTTCATTCTAATCAGAGGAAGCGAATTTTGTGAAAAGGACTAGCTAAATATGATGATTACTTTTACAAGCCATACAGAGAAGGGGATGGAGTGAAGGGATGAGAGGCAGGTTATTTAATTTGGGTAGGTCAGACACTTCCCCTAAAGATGTGGGTTCTCATCACCAAACATTCCTGAGCCGAGAGAAGGTAAGGAGATCCTGGGCTGGGCACTGAGGAAAGAGCTATGATGAAAAAAAAAGACAGAGTAGTGAAAGTGTCAAAATGAACAATCTGTCAGATTTTAAATTTTTGGAAGCTGTCAATTAAATGACACTCCCTCAAACATGGATAAATCCAGATTAAGAAAGACAAAGTTTTGCTATTTGATTAACAGACTGTGTTTCTCTACAATGTCTTTCACTGAAAGGCACCATAGACTATGACGTCTTGCAGTGAATTGCAGGATATCACAGTATGTACACATAGGAGTGAGTATTTGAATATGACTGCAAGAGAAGTGTTTTGTCAGGGGTAGGAAGAGAAGGCAAGTGAAACAAAAGGGTACATAGGTGTTGTAGGCATGTTTGAACCTGCTGCTGTCATTTACAAGCTATGTGGCTTTGGGGAATGTCACTTAATCTCTCCAAGTCTTTATTTTCTCCTTTGTAAAATGGGAAAAATAATAGTACCTGAATCAGGGGTTCTTGGGTGGCTCCGTCCACTGAGCGTTTGATTCTTGGTTTCAGCTGAGATCATGATCTCACGGGTTCATGGGTTTGAGCCCTGCATCAGGCTCTGTGCTGGCAGTGCAGAGCCTGCTTGGAATTCTCTATCTGCCCCTCCCTCACTTGAGCTGTCCCTGTCCCTTCCAAAATAAATAAATAAAATTTAACAACAATAACAACAACAACAACAACTGTACCTGAATCAAAGGGTGACTGTGAACTTCAAGTGGGATTTAATATATTTATTTGCTTGGTAGAATGCCTGTACCTGGCAAGAGCTTGATAAGCGAGTGATAGTCTAACTACTGCTGTTGCTGTTATTACTAAGTGTTCTTAAGGAGAAGAAACTAGACTCTCTGAGATACTTTGCTTTCTTCTCCAATTCACTTGAAACTTCTATGAAGATTCATCCTGCAGCCATGGGTTGGAAATAATGCCCTCCAGAAGCTCCAGGAACTGAGTCTGTGGTTCATCATTCAATGATACTCTCCCCCTTCCTTACTATCTTTAAAGACAGTCCCCCTGGTCTTGATTTTAAAATGATTTTATTACTTGATGCTAGAAAGAGTTGATATGACTGCAAACATAAGCCATGGGGAAAGGACACTTTTTTGAGGTACCTACACTGTTCTCATACTTTTGTTCTGAGGACAGTAGATGCCGCAGGATATATAAAATGCCTAGGCCAGTCTGGCTAAATAAATTGAGATTCCCTCCCTCTGGTGATGATTGGCCTGAGGTTTGGGTGACTTGGGGAGGCCTCCAATGTCCCAAACACGTGCACATATCTCTCTGTATAAAGCCCTGTCCAGGGGTGAGACGGAGTGTCTTGGCCTTTCATTTCCTTGCTAAAATCCAGGATTTTGCTGGAGTCTGCTGCTGTCTATTTATCAGTCTACTTGTGATAGTATTTCTTTTTTTATTTTTTTTTTTATTTTTATTTATTTCTAGGAGAGAGAGAGAGACAGCGTGAGCAGGGGAGAGCCAGAGAGAGAGGGAGACACAGACTCTGAAATAGGCTCCAGGCTCTGAGCTGGCAGTCAGCACAGAGCCCGACGCGGGGCCCGAACCCACGAACCGCGAGATCACGACCCAAGCGAAAGTCGGACGCCCAACCGACCAAGCCACCCAGGCGCCCCTTGTGATAGTATTTCTAGTGTCTTTCCCTCGTCCCTTTCTCCTACTCCTCCAGTCTTCCATCATTTTTTTTTTTTTACCAGTCTCTCTTACTATTTTTATCAAGCTTTTTTAGTCCCTTCTTCTCTTCCTTCCTTTTCACCTCACTTCCTTCCTCCCTCTCTCCTTTCCTTCTTTCCCTCCAATTCTTTTTCCTCCCTTCCACATTCCTCCCTCCCTTTCTTAATTACTTCCTTTGCTGATCTATTCTTTCTCTCTTATATTTCTTTTTGTCTCTGTTCACCTCTCCTTTCCTCTCTTTCATTCCCTCACTTTATTCTTTCAATATGTAACATGAGACTTTATGCTAATAGCCAGGGAATGTCAAAAATCAGATGATCAGATGTCTTGACATAAGGAATCTCATATCCCCAGAAGAAGGCAGAAAGCCCTATGAGAAATGGAAGTTAGAAGAAGGGCAGGGTCCAAAAGGGTGCCCTTGGAGGTCTCACTGGGCCCCATCTTGCCCAGACTTCTTCCATTCCTGTTCTCGAAGCTTTTTCTGTTAGATTTTCCTGTGATAGTTCTGGGAAAGTCTGAGCCAAAATCCACCTCTTGGGAGATGTCAATCCAGGATGGGCCATCTGTGACCCCAGTGGAGTTGGAATTTTCAGAAGGACTTCTCAGGGGAAGCTCTTGAGGCTGGAGGCTCTGAGTGAGTGAGGGCAGCCCCTATGGAATAAGGAGCTTCAGAAAGTGCTCTGGGACAAGGAAAAGAAGAGAATGACTGGAGCAGGACAGAAAGGTCTACTCAATAGTGTCTGACGTACTCTAGGACAGGGGAGAAGCAGCACAGCAAACACAACACTACACAGTCCTCAGACACCTGAGCTTTGACCCCAGACTCTCGGGGCTGCATTCTCTCCCGTACAACCCACTGGCTTTTCTGAGACAGTTTCCCCACTGAGTTACCTGGAGGATAGCAACAACTTTTTTGGGTTGTTGTGAAGAGAAAATAAAATTACATAGGCTAAGTTCTTGGCATGAGTAAACACTATTAATATCTTAACTGTGGTTATTAACCTGGACTAGAGGCTCCAGACATTTAAGGGTTAGGAAACCTGACTTCGAATTCCAGCTCAGCCATTTCTCGGTGTGCCCTTGGCAGAACTATAAAATCTCTCCAATTCCATTTTTCTTAACTATAGGGGAAAAAATTGTTTGCTGTGAAGGACACTTCCATCTCTAATATTCCTGAATCCTACGATGGGGTGATGAAGACAGCTCACAGAGACTTTCTGTGACAAGGCTCAGCTTTGCCAAAACTTTGGCCTTGGAGTCAGATGGCCTTAGGCTTGATAAATAACAAGAGAAATATTGATATGGAAAAAGTTACTTTCTTAACAGCTGATGTGGGAATCTTCTACAACCAAGACAGACTTTGTTGATGAAGGAGTTTGTTAAAATCACAATGGGGTGGAGCAGTGATTGTCAAACTATAGCCTGTGGGCAAAATCCAGCCCTCTTCCTCTCTTTGTAATTAAAGTTTTATTGAAACACAGCTACACCCATTCATTTTCAATGGTCTCTGGCTGCTTTAGCACAACAAGGGCTGGGTTGAGTACCTAACATATTAACTAGTGGGACCCTGGGGTGTAGAAAGAGGGTAGAGAGTAGCCTCATAGGAGTACCAGGGAGTGCTTGGTCCCAGGAAGGGAGGAAGAGGTAGAAAGAATGCTGCCCAAACATGTAGAGGAGAGACTGTTAAATCACACATCTCTTGAGTAATATGACTGTGGATTCATTGGATCCTCCAAAATATTCATTTACAATTCAAAATTCATAATTTATTTGGCATGATTCATTTTCTAGTGTCCTTTTAAAATACTTACTAAATGCGTATGTGCATTATGTGCCTTATGTCTTACAAATACTAGCACTTACAACCTGTCAAGGGGTAACATCATTATCCCCATTTCACAGATAAGGGAACTGAGACACAATGAGATTGTTATGTAAGTAATGGGAATGAATTTTGGATGCAACTGTCTAATTCAAGAGGCTGTGCGATACTGATTGCCTCACTATGTATTTGAGGCTGAAAGTATGTGGTGGAATTTTAATGTGCTGCCCACAACCCCCTGTAAGAATGATTTAACCCTTCCATCACCCACTGCCAGACCTCTTAGAGGAGTCATGCAGCCAAAGAAAGCTGCCTATCCCAGGGCCATATTCCCCTCCCAGTACAGCCTGCACCCATGTCTAATCGACATAGGGCTATAAAGTCTGCAAGGCTCCCCACCTTGCCTGCACCTCAGGAAACTCTGAAAGGTTGTCCTAGCTGCAGAACTCTCCATGGAGGTGGTTGAGGCCCCTGGTGAGACTACACCACAGTGCACCTTCACCTTCTGCCCAATCCTGCCCCTTCTCATTCTTTCATTTCCCTTCCCTTCCTTTCTCTTTCTTTCTTCAAGTGTTGATCCAAAAGCACTCCCTAATTAGCCTCTTGCATGTTAATCTCCTTCCCAGAGTATGCTTCTCAGAGAAGATTCATGTATGACAATTAGTCTGTGCTCAGTGAGCTTCTGGGTTACATACAAATTTCATTAGTTTTAGGCTTAACATAGCCACTATCAAGGAGGAGCCAAGATGGCGGGACAGCATGGATGTTTTTTTTTCCTTCTCGTGTCATAAAATACAGCCCGATCAACATTAAGCCATCCTGCACACCTAGAAAACTGATTTGAGCATTAACACCACAGTCTACACAACCTGAGCCACAGAACTCAGCAGGTACGTGGCACCGAGAGATGAACTGGGAGAGAGAGAAGCTACAGTGGGCAGGGAGCTATTTTTGCTTGCGGAGAGAGGTCAGAGATGGGGGGAGAGTCTAGGAAAGGCACAGCCCCAAAAGCAGGTAGAGAGAAAGTGGAAACATACACAGGGACTACATTAAAAAGGGAGAAAGGAGAGGGTTTAAATTCCATTAAGACTTTATAAACAGGGAGAGTGCAGAGTCTGAAACTCTGCAGCTCGATACCTGGCAATGCTCTGGTGATAAGGGTCAATCCTCAGGAGTAGAGTGAAGTCCAGTGATCCTTGGACCACCCAGGAGAGGTGGCTCCCCTGCTGGGAGGACATTTGGTAGAGGCTTTGTGGGCACCCCACAGTCAAAGGCCCCAGTGGACCCCAGAGAACAACCACATTTGCTGGTGCTGGAAAAAGGTCGTTAAGGGGGAAGCCTGGTGCCAGATGTGTGTTGTGATTTTCCATAATCCCTGAAACGCTGCTGTTATACAATCACGTGAATTTTTTCTGGGTTCGGGGGGGGGGGCTGGTACCCAGTCTCTGGGCATCAGCAGCAGCACAGTCTCTTGAACAGTCCTGGGTGCAGGTGGCATCTGGCCATTGCTCGGTGAGACCCTCCCCCAGAGGGTCAGAACTGGTCAAAGCCGTGGTCGCTCAGAGGTGAGCAGTCAGGAAAAACAGCCAATCTGAGATAAAACTCAAAAAGGAGCTGTTGTCTGGCAACCCCATGCTTTGGTCACAGACAGTGTAAAAGGAGAGAGTGGATGGAAACAGGAGATAAGAACAGGTTCCCAATTGTCGATTGCGGAACACAGTTCCGATCCTACAGATTGGGTAGCTGAGTGACACCATTTTCACCTCTTCAACGCATATGTACACACATCTACAAGAACCACAACAATCCACCCCAGTAAGTTATGTAGCGCCATCTAGTGGAGGTCAGAGGGATTATACCAAGTCCCACCCACCTGGGCCAACCTTGTTCTTCAGGAACAGCACAAGTTTCTCTGCCTGCTTAGTTTACTGACTATAAAGTGCTTCATGGTTTGACTTCTAGGGGGAAACGATGTAACTTCAATCATATTTCAGTCTGTTTACTGGTCCAATTATTCAATTTTCTTTCTTTCTTTTCTTTTTGTGAATACAGGAAGAGAAAAAATTATTTTTATTTCCAATTTTTATCAGTTTTTTTCTACTATATATTTATGTAAAATTTTCAAATTCTATTTTACTTCCAGCATTTCATTTTATTCTATTTCATTGTATTCATTTTTTCAAATTTTCAAATATTGTCCTTTCCCCCCCCCTCTTTTTTTCACTAATCTGTCAAGCTCCTTTCACTGTCCACACAAAAACCCACTTAGGATCTAGCATCATTTATTTGATTTTTTGTGAGTGTGTGTGTTGTTACTTTTCTAATATCAATTTTTTTTTTTACCTCAGTAATTCCCTTTCTTCTTTCAAAATGACAAAATGAAGGAATTCACTCCAAAAGAAAGGTCTGGTGAAAGGACAGCCAGGGACTGAACCAACACAGATACAAGCAAGATGTCTGAACCAGAATTTAGAATCACAATTATAAGAATACTAGCTGGGGTGGAAAATAGATTAGGATCCCTTTCTGTGGAGATAAAAAGAAATAAAAGCCACTCAGGATGAAATAAAAATGCTATAACTGAGCCGCAATCTTGAATGGATGCCACGGCAGCAAGGATGGATGAGGGAAAACAGCAAATCAGCGTTTAGAGAACAAACTTATGGAGAACAATAAAGCAGAAAAAAGAGGCAGACTAAGGCAAAAGTCCTTGACTTAAGAATTAGAGAAATCAGTGGCTAGAATCATAAGGATTCCAGAAGATGAAGAGAGAGAAAAAGGGGTATAAGTGTTAGGTGAGCAAATCATAGTGGATAGCTTTCCTTATATGTGGAAAGACACAGATATCAAAATCCAGGAAGCACAGAGGACTGCCATTAGATTCTACAAAAACCTACCATCAACATGGGGGGAAAAGTCCTCAACCTACAAGGGAAGACAGATCAGGTTTCCAGCAGACCTATCCACAGAAACTTGGCAGGCCAGAAATGAGTGGTAGGATATATTCAAAGTGCTGAACTGGAAAAAAATATGCAGCCAAGAATTCTTTACCTAGCAAGGCTGTCACTCAAATTAGAAGGAGAGTTTAAAAATTACACAGACAAACAAAAATTAAAGGAGTTTGTGACCACTAAGTCAGCTCTGCAAGAAATTTTAAAGGGCACCTTCTGAGGGGAGACAAGATGAAATACACACACACACACACACACACACATAAAGACCAAAGGGAACAAAGACTAGAAAGAAATAGAGAACACCACCTAACACTCCAAGTGTATAAGAAACATTATGGCAATAAATTTATGTCTTTCAGTACTCACTCTAAACATCATTGGATTAAATGCTCCAATCAAAAGACATATGGTAACAGAATGGATAAGAGAACAAGATTCATCTACATGCTGTTTACAAAAGACCCACTTTAGACCTAAAGATACCTTCATATTGAAAGTAAGGTGAACCATCTATCATGCTAATGGTCAACAAAAGAAAGCCAGTGTAGCCATACTTATATCACAAAATCTACACTTTAAAAGACTGTAACAATAGATGAAGAAGGATATTATACCATAATTAAGGGGTCAATCCACCAAGAAGACCTAACAATTGAAAACATTTATGCTCCAAATGTAGGGCACACAAATTCATAAATCAATTAATCACAAACATAAATAAACTGATCATCATACCATAATAGTAGGGGACTTCAGCACCTCACTTAATAGCAATGGAGAGATCATCTCAATCGGAAGATGAACAAGGATTCTAAGGGCCACATTCACCCCAGTGTTTACAGCAGCAGTGTCAACAACAGCCAAAGTATGAAAAGACCCCAAATGTCCATTGATGGATGAATGGATAAAGAAGATGTGGTAGGTGTACACACACACACACACACACACACTCACACACAAAGGAGAATACTCTACAATCATAAAGAATGAAATCTTGCCATTTGTAACTACATTTATGGAACTAGAGGACACTATGTTAAGTGAAATTAGTAAGCGAAAGACAAATATCATATGACTTCACTCATATGAGGACTTTAAGATATAAAACAGATGAACATAAGGGAAAGGTAGCAAAAACAATATAAAAACAGGGAGAGGAACAAAATCATAAGAGACTCATAAATATGGAGAACAAGCAGAGGGTTATTGGAGGGTTTGTGGGAGGGGGGATAGGCTAAATGGGTAAGGGGCATTAAGGAATCTACTCCTGAAATCAGTGTTGCACCTTATGCTAACTAACTTGGATGTAAATTAAAAAAATAAACTAAAAAAAAACACAGCTATTCTCATCTCTACCCTAGACTCAAAAATACTTTTCTCCCTTTCCCTGGGGCAAGCTCCTATCTTGTACCCACTACCAAAAACTGGGTCCCCCTTTAGTGTCAACCTCCATGTCTTAGTTCCCTGCCCTAGAGTGAAAACAGGTGTAGTGGATTCTGTGCTTTTTGCCTTTTCTAGTAAGAGCACCTCTATTTTCCTGCGGAGAAATGCTCCTCTCTCCCTCAATCCATATCATGGGTGTAAGTCAGTCTTTTCTCTATCTTTCATGCACTTGTTTCAGAGGTGATCACCTGACCCAGATCTGGCCAGAGTGTTCCATCACTCTGCTGATGGGGATTGATTTAATGATGGGCCCATGACTTAAATTGGTCTAATGAGAATCAACCTGAAGACTTTTGCTGATGTTTTGGGGGGGGGGGAGGTGCTCTTATATTACGTGATTTGCTAAACTGCTAAAAATTATATTTGGAGCTGTTGGTAGCCATTACAAAGGGGGAACATATATACCTTGTGCTAATCCTGTTAGATACATGGTTCAAAATACTGAAAACGTTTGGAGATCACAAGTTTTCTGAAACAAAAATGTTCCACCAAAGGTCACTAGATACCCAGCTTGCTAAGTCATGCTCATTCTTGATTCCCTTCCTAACAGCCTTTCTCAAAAACACCAAGTGGTACTCCATTCAAAGAGAATGGATTTGAGCTCAGAAAAGTCTCAAGCCCTGGTCATGTATCTCTGTAGAGGGAAAGTGCTTTTCTTACTCAGCATCCATCTGGCCTTGATGGCCATGCTTGAGTGGGAGTGTTCTGCCATCTTGGGAAGGCCACTAGTCCAACTGGTGAAGTGGATGGCAGCTGCTTCTTGGCTTCCAGTCTTCACACAGCAATGAGTGGCAGATGCTTCTCTGACAAAGACACAAACTGTCACATTTTCAGTTCTGCCATGGACATCAGAGGTCCTTGAGACTCATCTTTCTCCACCTTCCTCTATGCTGGCAAGGGCAAGTCAGCCAGCCTACTTCAAAAAGGGAGCTTATGAATGGTTCAGATCAAGAGATCCAGTCAGACTTGGACTAGAAAACCACTCAGATTTGGCACTGTTAACGATGTCACTCTGGACTATTTATTTAACTTCTCTGAGTTCCATTTTCTGTATCTGTGAAATAGCATCATTAAGTCTCATAGAGTTAATGAGAAAAGAAAATTAATCATAACACAAAAAAAGAGCAAAGAAAATGAGCACCTTGCTCAGCAAAATCTCAGTAAATGTTAACCTGATTGTTATAGGGAACTCTTGCATAATACAAAGTAAATAGTAGGTGCTCATTTAGTATCAGTTCTTGCAGTACAGCGTCTTGTAGAGAATAACTAGACTTACATTTCACCATTTACAAAGCTGATTTTGCACATTCTTCCTGATGAAAAGCTTTTACCCCGGCTCACTTTCTTCCCACTCATAACACTTCAGGATCCACAGTGCAGACCTATTAACCACCTCCAGCGTGTCCCCACCATGATGGCTATGTTGAGTCAGGCACACAGAAAAACAGACACATCCCCTCCCTGAGTTCTCCTTCCCTCAGACCATAATATCTCACTGTGGCCTGGAAGAGCCTCCATGGGACCCCAAGTTCTACAGTTGTTTCTACCTCCTCTGATTACTCCTGTGATTTGACCACAATTATGTCTTCCTCCTTATATATGAGAATATCTGTTGCATGTGAGAGAGGCCAGGAAAGAGAGGGTGGGAACGAAGGAACTTTGTGGAAGAGTTTCTGTGACTCTTTCTTACACCTCTCAACTTGTCATCTCTCATCTCTAAAAGTTGATGATTCTCGAATTTCTGTTTCCATCTCAGATGTTAAACCCTTCAATGCAATTTCTTTTCACCTCCAATCCCTTCTTTTCTTTTTCCCACACACATTTTTTATTGAGATATAATCAACATATATAAACTGTACTATTTTTAGGTGTCCTGCATAATAATTTGATACATGGATATATTATGAAATGCTTACCACACAAGGTAATATTCATCACCACACATAATTACAATTTTTTTCTGGTGATAGTAACTTTAAAAGATTTACTTTCTTAGTGACTTTTAAATACACCAGACATTATTGTTAACTAGAGTCCCCATGCTGTATGTTACATCCCCCGGATCTATTTATCTTAAAATGGGACTTCTCATCCCTTCTTGAACATCACATGAGCACCCCTAACAGTTACCAAACTGAACCTGTCATCTTATCACAACACCCCAATATCTGTTTCTCCCTATGCTCTTCACTTCAGTGAAAGCCTGAAGCATCTGCCCAGCTTCCCGAGTGTCTGTGACTTCTCCATCTCCCTGGCTTTCTTTCCCTACCATACGTCATTCATCAAAAAGGTGTTCTCAAAGTGCCTGGGTGGCTCAGTTGGTCAAGCGCCCAACTTTGACTCAAGTCATGACCTCATGGTTTATGGGTTCTAGCCCCGTGTTGGACTTTTGTACTGACAGCTTGGAGCCTGGAGCCTGCTTCGGATTCTGTGTCTCCCTCTCTCTGTGCCCCTCTCCTTGTCACACTGTCTCTCTCTCTCTCTCACAAAAATAAATAAACATACAAAAAGGTGTTCTTAATTTCCTCCCAATTGCCTCTTAAATCCACTTACTTATATCTGTCTCAACCACCTCTCCTAAGCTTCAAGCCACCATCATGCCTTGTCTCCTGTCTGGGGTTCCCGCACCCACTCCTGCCCTCCTTCATCCCATCTCTATGCACCATCCAGCGTAATCTTTTAAAAACAGTATATGATTGCATCATTCAATCTACCCATGCTTTTCCATTCCTCACTGGATAAGGATGCAGAATCCTCCCCATGGCACCCAAGGTCATGCCCATCTGTGCAGCATCACTTGCCACTAGTTTCTCCTTGCTGTCCTCAAATACACAGACATCCTTTCAGGTTTTCTCATAATTTGCAAGCTTCTTTCCTCTCTGTGCTGTTTCCTCTGCTTGAGGCACCCCTCTCGGTCTCTTCTCCTAGCTGAATCCCATGTATCCCACGGATCTCATCAGAAATATCACTGAGACTTCAGTGACCCTATCGGATTAGTCAGCTCAGGTCTCCTTTTATGATAGGGAATGACAACATTTTTGTGCAAAGGGCTGAATAGAAAATATTTTAGGTCCTGTGGGCTATATGCTGTCTGTCCCAAATACTCAAGTCTGCCATTGTGGTGCAAAAGCAGCTAGAGATTATATGTAAATAGGGCATGGCTGTGTTCCAATAGAACTTTATTTACAGAAACAATCTGTGGACCAGATTTGGCTGATAGGTCATAGTTTCCCAACTTTTTTCTCAGTAAGTTCTTATAAAATTCTCATGCCACTTATCCAATTTGTGATTAAATAATTATGTGTGCTATTAATAGTTAGATGGGTATCTTTCTCCAAATATCTTTAAGGCCCATGGTACATTGGCCATGTTTTGTTTACTTTGTATTAGCAACCTCTAGCACAGTGCTTGCTGCATAGCTTACTTAGTTAGTAAAAGGGTGGTTTTTCCTATGAGGAGACACAGCATGCTATGTGGAGGGGACATCTTTTGGGAGGGGTTGTTCAAGGTCTCTGCCATCAGCTTCCTTCACAAGGGAGAGGTGATCAATTACCAACCTGCTTGTATGCACTCCAGGGTCACCAGCCACCACTCAGGCACTTGGAACAGCATCATGGCCACACAGTCCACATGCACAGGCTGCATGCACCCCATAGGGCATTGGCTGACTGCTGGCTGAGTTCGCTCAGTTTGCTGAAGTTCCACATTATTTCATTCCCATCACTGCTCGCACAACACAGGGCTGGGTCTGGAGGTCACTTGACAGCCTGAAGAAAGAGAAGACCTGCTGATCAGAATGGGTTGCCACACACACATGTAGAATAAATTCCCCACCTTAGATTATCACATCGATGCTTAGTAGACTTTTTGATCTCAATCCCCGTATACATTTCAATGAGCTATTATTTCTATGGGTTCTATCAATCAATACCTACTCTACTAGAAATTAAAACTGAGACATTTTATAAGTGTGTGTGCTTTTAATAATAACAGTAACAAACCATTCTATTTTACCACAAATGAGATGTGTTTTAGTAAAAAGGTAAGTATACTTTCTTAAAAAAAAAAAAAAAAGAAAGAAAGAAAGAAAAGAAAAAGAAGACGGGCCTCATTTAAAAATTTTTTTTAATTTTTTTTTTTTAATTTCTGAGAGTGAGAGAAACACAGCATGAGCAGGGGAGGGTCAGAGAGAGAGAGGGAGACACAGAATCTGAAGCAGGCTCCAGGCTCTGAGCTGCCAGCACAGAGCCCGACGCGGGGCCCGAACCCACGAGCTGTGAGATCATGACCTGAGCTGAAATCGGACGTCCAACCGACTCAGCCACCCAGGTGCCCCAAGAGGGGTTTCATTTTACATTTTTGCAAATCTCTTTCATACTATCCTTAATAGAGGACAGTTAGTTTTTTTAACTGTTTCTGTCACTTAGTTGCACAGTCACCTGCCATGTAGCCTCTGAAATAACCAGTGTCCTTGGGAGAGCATGAGAGTGAAAAAGGCGATTGTTCTCTTACATTTGTTTGTTTCCCACTCTCTATTTATCTATTTTTGTTGTTCTTTTCTATTATGGTCAAATATATATACCATAATATATATATATTTTTAAAATGTTTTATTTCTAGGAGAGAGAGAGAGAGAGAGAGAGAGAGAGAGAGAGAGAGAGAGAGAGAGAGAGAGAGNACATGCAAGTTCAGTATATACTGCCATATTAAATATTCGCAGATCTGGTTCCAACAGGCCATTCTATCTGGCCCACTACACATGAAGACGTTTTCTACTTTTCTTATGTTCTCTCTCCTTACCTTCCTTTTTAAACAACCGTAAAAAATACATACAACATAGAACTCATCATTTTAGCCACTTTTTTTTTTCTTTTTTAATTTTTTTAAATTTATTTCTAGGAGAGAAAGAGAGACAGCGTGAGCAGGGGAGGGCCAGAGAGAGAGGGAGTCACAATCTAAAGCAGGCTCCAGGCTCTGAGCTGGCAGTCAGCACAGAGCCCGACATGGGGCTCGAACCCACGAACCACGAGATCATGACCTAAGCGAAAGTTGGACGCTTAACCGACTAAGCCACCCAGGCGCCCCTAAAATATCTAATTTTAACCATCTTTAAGTGTACAGTTCAGTGGCATTAAGTCCATCCACATTGTTATGCAGTAATCACCACCATCCATCTGCAGAACCCTCTCATCTTTCTAGACTGAAATTCTGTCCCTATTTTGCAAGAACTCCCCAATGGCCCCTCAATCCTAGCAACTGGCAACCAGCTTCTACTTTCCTTCCCTATGAATTTGACTACTCCAAGAACCTCAGATAAATGGAAATACACAACATCTGTCTTTCTGTGACTGGCTTATTTCACTTAACATAGTATCTTCAAGGTTCATCCTCATTATAGCATAGAACAGAATTTCATTTTTAAAAGGCTAAACAACATTCCTTCATATGGATATACCATATATTTTTTTTAATCCATTCATCCATTGTTCCTACCTTCTGGCTATTTGTGCACCCTGTTATCAGCATGGGTGCACAAATCTCTCTTCAAGATCAGGCTTTTCATTTTTATTTTTTCCACATATTTTTTAAATGTCTTCTTTGATTTCCTGGTTGGCCCAGTCATTGTTTAGTAGTATGTTGTTTAACCTTCGTGTATTTGTGGTCTTTCAAAATTTTTTCTTGTGGTTGACTTCTAGTTTCACAATATTGTGGTCAGTAAATATGCATGTTATCAGGACACCTGGGTGGCTCAGTCGGTTAAGGGTCCGAATTGGGCTCAGGTCATGATCTCACAGTCCATGGGTTCGAGCCCCATGTCGGGCCTTGTGCTGACAGCTCAGAGCTTGGAGCCTACTTCAGATCCTGTGTATCCCTCTCTCTCTGCCTCTCCCTTGCTCACTCTCTGTCTCTCAAAACAAAGACATAAAAAATTAAAAAAAAAAAAGAGAAAATATGCATGGTATGCTCTAGATCTTTTTGTACCTGTTGAGGGCTGATCCCTGACCTAGTATGGAGAATCTCCCATGTGCCCTGAGATGAACGTGTATTTTACTGCTTTAGGATGGAATGTTCTGAATATATCTGTGAAGTCCATTAGGTCCAGTGTGTCATTCAAAGTGACTGTTTCCTTGTTGATCTTCTTCTACTTAGATAATCTTTCCAATACTGTAAGTGGAGTGTTAAGTAAGTCCCCCACTAGTATTATTATCAATGAGTTCCTTTATGTTTGTTATTAGATGTTTTATATATTTTGGTTCTTCATATTAGGGGCATCAATATTTACAATTGTTACCTCTTCTTATTGGATAGTCTGCTATGTTATGATACAGTGCCTTTCTTTAGCTCTTGTTACAGTCTTTAGTTTAAAATCTGGTTTGTCCCATATAAGTAATGCTACTCTGGCTTTCTTTTGTTATCAATTTGCATGATAAATGTTTCTACATGCTCTCACTTTCAATCTGCAGGTGTCACTAGGTCTAAATTGAGTCTTTTGAGGAAACCACCAAAACCCTAGAGAACAAAGCAGGAAACAACCTCCTTGACCTCAACTACAGCAATTTCTTACTCAATACATCTCCAAAGGCAAGGGAATCAAGAGCAAAAATGAACTATCGGGAACTCATCAAGATAAAAATCTTCTGCACGGCAAAGGAAACAATCCATAAAACGAATAGGAAACCAATGAAATGGGAAAAAACAGTCGCAAATGACATATCAGGTAAGGGCTAGTATCCAAAATCCATAAGAAACTCACCAAACTCCACACTCGAAAACAAATAATCCAGTGAAGAAATGGGCAGAGGATATGAACAGACACTTCTCCAAAGAGGACATCCAGATGGCCAGCAGACACATGAAATGATGCTCAGCGTCCCTCTTCATCAGGGAAATACAAATCAAAACCACACTGAGATATCACCTCACGCCAGTCAGAGTGGCTAAAATGAGCAAATCAGAGGACTCTAGATGCTGGCGAGGATGTGGAGAAATGGGCACCCTCCTACACTGTTGGTGGGAATGTAAACTTGGTGCAGGCCCTCTGGACAACAGTGCGGATGTTCCTCAAAAAATTACAATAGAACTCCCCCATGAGCCAGCACTAGCACTGCTAGGAATTTTCCCAAGGTATACAAGAGTGCTGATGCATACAGGCACATGTATACCCCAATGTTCATAGCGGCACTTTCAAGTATAGCCAAGTCATGGAAAGAGCCTAAATGTCCATCAAATGATGAATGGATCGAAAAGATATGGTTTATCTATACAATGAAATACTACATGGCAACGAGAAAGAATGAAATCTGCCCATTTGTAGCAATGTGGATGGAAGTTGAGAGTGTTATGCTAAGTGAAATAAGTCAGGCAAAGGAGGATAGATACCATATGTTTTCACTCATATGTGGAACAGGAGAAACTTAACAGAGGATCGTGGGGGAGGGGAAGGGAAAAATAGTTAAGGAGAGGAAGGGAGGCAAACCATAAGAGACTATTAAATACTGAGAACAGAATGATGGTTGATGGGGGTGGGGGAGAGGGGAAAAGGGGCGATAGGCATGAAGAAGGACACTTGTTGGGATAAGCACTGGATGTTATATGGAAACCAACCCGACAATAAGGTATAAAAGAAAAATTAAAAAATAAAATACATATATTGAGTCTTTTGTAGGTAGCATATACATGGGTCTTGTTTTTTTATCCACTCTGATGGACTCTGTCATTTGATTGGGGCAGTTAGTACATTTATATCCACAGCAATTACTGATTGATATGTATTTACTGCCACTTAATTACTTGTTTTGTTTCTGGAGATTTTCTCTGTTCCTTTCTTGTCTTTGTCATCTCTGGCCTTTCCTTTCCACTCAAAGAATCCCCTTTAATATTTTGCAGGGTTGGGTTTGTGGTCATGAAATCCTTTAGATTTTGTTCATGTGGGAAACTCTTGATTTCTCCTTCTATTCTGAATGATGACCTTGCTGGATAGAGAATTCTTGACTGCAGATTTTTCCAATTCAAGACATTAAATATATCATGCCACTCCCTTCTGGCTTACCAAGTTTCTTTTGAGAGATCTGCAGCTAGCCTTATGGGTTTCCCTTGTAAGCAAGGGACTTCTTTAGGCTTACTGCTTCTAGGATTTTTCCTGTATCATTATATTTTGCAAATTTTATTACAATATGTCTTTTTGTTACACTGCTTTTGTTTATTTTGATGGAAGTTTCTGCCTCCTGGATTTGGATGTCTGTTACTTCCCCAGAATAGGGAAATTTTCAGCTATTATTTCCTCACACAAATTTTCCGCCCCCTTTTCTCTCTCTTGTTCTTCTGAGACTCCTATAATACAAGTGTTTGATGGAGTCACTGAGTTTCCTAAGCAAGACACTGCTTTTCATTCCTTGGCATATACTCAAGAGTGAAACTACTAGTAAATTTATTTTATTTAATTAATTAATTTTTCTTAGAGAGGCAGAGAGACAGTGAGTGCACAAGTTGAGAGAAGGGCCGAGGGAGTGGGAAATCTCATGCAAGCTCCACACCCAGTGCAGAGCTCAATGTGGGGCTTGATCTTATGACCTTGGGATCATGACCTGAGCTGATATCAAGAATTAGATGCTTAACTGACTGAGCCACATGGGTGCCCCATTTAGTTATTCTATTATAAATAGTTTTAAGGAGCTGCCATAGTGTTTTTCATAGAAGCTTTACCTTTTTACATACCCACCAGTGTGCACAAGGATTCCAGTTTGTCTTAGTTTTATTTTGAAATAGTTTTAATTTCACAGATTACCCTGAAAGAGTCCCAGGAACCTCAGGGGTTTCCATATCATAGTTTGGGATCAGTAACACAAAGTCGAAGAAAAAATCCATTCCTGCTCCCTGCTACTCTCCCTGCCTTATACATCTCTCTTCTTAAGTCTGGATTATACATCTGTCTTCTGAAGTCTGGATTTGTGCTTTGTCCCGCACCAGTTACCTCCTCTTCCCTCTGGTTCTTCAGCCCCAGTGGTTAGGAACATTAATCCATGACGGTATAGCTCAGCTTTATAGGAACAATACATATAGAGGAGCTATATATGGTTAAGGACTGAGGACCTGAGTCTGTCTGGATTTGAATTTGGCTTCCACTCCCACTGCATTGTGTGCTCTTGAAGAAGTTGTTACTCTTGCCCCATGTCTCAGTCTTATTTGTAAATGGGGGATAGTCCTAGAAAACCATTTAGATGAGTGAGGATTGAAATTTTATTCATATCAAGCATCTGGCCACAATTAAATATCTAGAATGCCTCTGGTAGGGAGCATTAGGAACTGGTTGCCTCAGTTCTCCTGGAGAGGGAAGCTAGTTTGACTTCAAAACCGGTCCAAGTGAGTTTTATTAACTCATTCAAATTAAAGTTTTATTTATGAAAGAGGACTTCAACCATCTCCACTTTGACCCCAGTCTGTACTTGCTAACTAATAAAATTCTTTCCAGGTTACCTGTTAACTACTCAGGTTAATGACCCTGTGGACAAAGCGTCCCTTGCTAGAAATGAAACTACTCCCTCAAGCAAAAATGACTGCCCTGATTTAGCAGGACCTCGGGGACTGACCCCAAGGCAAACACTCCACCTGACCTTTACTGCCCTGTTTCCTATAGTCACCAATCTTTGTCCTATATTTTCCTTACAAAAGCCTGGAAATATTTTCAACACTTTGGAGACAGTGTCTGAGATGCTAGTCTGCTGTCTTCCCCATGTTGACCTCACTGAAATACATTCCTTTCTTATTTGTCACCACTTGCCTCTCTGCCTTTGAATTTTGTCAGTGCTGAGTGGCCAAATCTGGTCTATTTGGGACCCCAGAGCCAGGTGCTCTTGCATCCCTTCACACCAGCTACATTTCCTTTTTCAAAGAGTAAACAAGTAAAAGTTTTTCTTTAGAAAAATAGATTCTCATATAGGAAACAGTAAATTATAGCAAGACTAGAATGGGAGACTTGGAGAACTGTCTTTGGACTCAAATTCACACACCTGCATGGACAGAGAGGGTTGGGAGTGATTGATCCTTCCTGTTGATCACCTGGCTGCAGCAGATCTGGGGAGTGAGGGTTGTGGTCCTGGAACAGCAATTGGGGCCTCACAAATAGAAGGAAGTTCAAGAAAAAGTAATTCCTCCACCCAGGGAAAGGGGCAAAAAATCCCCCAGACCTGTGTGGTTGGCACATTCTAGAGCCAGGTTCCCCAGGGTAAGCCATGGAATACCATTCCCCCTGGAAATATCTGGTTTGGCTATTAGTCAACAAATATTTATTGGCTACTTCTCTCAGATGAACACAAAGATGATTAAGACAGATCTCTTCCAGTTTGGAGTCGAGATAGTTAAAAGTACAGAGAAATGATTCGGTTCATTTAGATACTGTTAAGGGTGGTTAGAGGTCAAATCATGTCACAGCTCTGCTCAGTGCCCACCACTGAATCCCAATTTCATGCAAAAGAAACTTCCAAGTATTTACCACATTATCCAAGTTCCTGCATGGCCTTCACCCACATTTCTGTCCTCTGTGGCTTGATGTCCTGCCCATTTACCACATACTCGCTGCCCATTCAGATCCACTGGCACACCCTGCCCAGGACCACTGACTTTGCTGTTTCTTCTCAGACCACTTTCCCCCACATGTCTATGGATAACCCCCTCTCCTCCTTCAAATCTTTGACACAGATTTTTCTCACCTTCTCAGTGAAGCTTACCTTCACCACCTACTCCAAATGGTAACTCACCTCCAAAATGGCCCTGCTTTCCATCTCCTTTATGCTTTTTCCTGAATACTCAACACTTTCTAACATGTTAAAGAATTTACTTATGCATAATTTTTTGCTTCTGTCTCTTTCCATTAGAATCTAAAGTGTATGAGGAAAGAGATATTTGCTTGTTTTGGCGGTGATTTAGCTTGAGAACTTAGAACAGTATGTAGCACACAGTAGGTACTCAGTAAACATTACTGTGAATGAATAAGGTCTATGCACAAAAACACAGACTGTGGAAATAAGAAGAAACACCACACGCACCCTGGGGAAGGCTGGGTTGAGGAAGTAGGAGCAGCTTTAAGCTGGATTTAAGTTTGGTTTTAGATTAGAACAAAATGAGGTGTGAGAAGGAATAAAAGGTTATGGAATCTGTACAGGGCATATGGTCCTTTGGGTGTGGCAGAGACGGTGGACAGAGGGGGTCTGGATATCGGTAGCAGGAGAAAAAAATCTACAAATCTATTCTCTGTCTGTATTCCATGAAGCCTAGCCCACTAACTATCTCCATTATTTCTGCCACTATACAGTTAGGGGGTGTCTTAGGATCTCCCCAAAAGATCCTTAGCATGGGCTCAGGGAAATCTTTGCAAAAAAATTACTTAAAAGCTGAGCCTCAGTATAGTTGAGCATCCGGCTAGGGACAGGCAAAGTGGGTGAACAAAGGTACTCTTTCTAACACCATACACAATAAATTCAAAATGGATTAAAGACCTAAATGTGAGACCTGAAACCATAAAAATCCTAGAACAAAAGGCAGTAATCCCTTTGACATTAGCCACGGCAACTTTTTTCTCAATATGTCTCCTGAGGCAAAGGAAACAAAAGCAAAAATAAATTATTGGGACTTCATCAAAATAAAAGGCTTCTGGGGTACCTGGGTGGCTGTCGGTTAAGTGTCTGACTTCGGCCTGAGTCTTACAGTTCATGAACTCGAGCCCTGTGTCATGCTCTGTGCTGACAGCTAGGAGCCTGGAGCCTGCCTTGGATTCTGTCTGTGTGTGTCTCTCTCTGTCCCTCCCCCACTCATGCTTTGTCTATCAAAAATAAACATTAAATAAGTAAACAAATAAAAATAAAAAGCTTCTGCACACTTAAGGCAACAATCAAGAAAACTAAAAGGCAACCTAGGGAATGGGAGAAGATATTTGCAAATGACACATCAGATAAAGAGTTTGTATCCAAAAAATATAAAGAACTATCAAACTCAATACTCAGTTCAGAGCCTCTCCTCAAGTTAAAAAGTGTCTCAGGCACTGAAACTGGTACCTTTCTCAGTTGGAAAACAAAGTCATCTAAGTCATGATTCTCCCATTCCCCACCTCACCCTCCAGCACGGCTACTCAGGTCTAGACATCTAAAGGAATTGGAGGGTAAAATGAAGGGTTTATAATCTGTTCCAAGTACCCTATCCTCTGGCTTTGCAGGCATGTTCCTCATGGGTAGATAAGCTTGTAAAAAATCAGTCCTGTCTGATTCTGAAAGTCAGAACCTCATATAGCAGGTTTTGGCATAACATGGTGAACTGGCCAAAATATCTTCGTTGAAAACAAACTGATAGTAAATTGGTTAGGGCAGCCATCTGGTTGTAAATCGATTACAAATTTAAAAGGTAGAAAGTAACCTTCTAGGACTCTGAAAATTCTGGAGAATGGGCCAAAAATTCCTACAAATATTAAATATGTTGAAAATCTATGCCTCCACTTAACAAATTGCCCAAAATGTGAACTGGTGGTTGCAAATACACTCCCCCCCCTCCACTTTGGATAAACCTGGTCACCTAGCATCTTTCAGCCAAATTGCTCTTGAAAAAAATCACTCAGAGTCTGCTTTCTGTTAAAATCATGATACAGAGATATACACAATGGGTCAATGAATGGGATGAGTTCTTACATTAGAGAAGAATTCCCTAGGAGGATCATGCAAGAGCTCCCTCTTAGGTGCTTCATGCATAGATACATGGGATGAGGGAAGATGTGGGGAGGGTGAGGACAACTCCCCATGACTTGGGAGAGAAATAGAGGAGGCAGATATAGATCAGAATTAAGAAGGGTAACAGGTCTCTCTCCACATATCCCAGCACTACATTTGTCCTGCCAGCAGATGTTTCTTTGGCTTCACCCAGAATGGGAGCCATAGGCACACAATGTCTTATCACCTTCTGTGAGATACCCAAGGCATTCACTCAGAGGGCAGTTCAATGGGGTCAATCTGGGGCTGAGGGATGGAACATCTAACGTGGTGGGCTTGCTTGCTAGTCCCACCACACTAAAGGCCCTGGCCACAAATCCCATTCCACAGGTGGCTAACAATTATCCAATACTTTCTCCAACCTCACAGAAGTAGCAGACATACTGCTGAGGGAATGGCCCATGGGTATATGATGGAGAGATAGCTCACCTCAAGTGCTAAAATTCCAACCTATCTTAAATCTATCCAATTCCATCTGGATGCATATTCCTCAGTGGGGGATGGACAAGAATTTCATTTATGTGGGGGCATCTGCAAAGGATATAGATGCTTATGTGCTTGAGTATGTGTGTGTGAGACAGAAACACACACATATATATATATATATAATATCCTAGATAAATATTCTATATATAGAGAGACAATCACAGATGTATGTGTGTACATGTGTGTGTATATATGTACACATATGTTTGTGTACAAATATACATGTATACACACTGAGACAGACAGAGACAGAGATAATAAAGAGGGCAGAGACAAGACAGAGACAGAGGTGGTATGAGACGGTAGGTGTCCATGTGTATGTATACTGCTGTATATTCACATACACAGGTCCCCGAAGCACCCAACGGTTGGGCTGTACCTGGTCAGATCCTCCTGTACAAGCAGCCGGAAGATGGTAGGGACACAGCAGAAGGTAGTGATTGGGAAACTGGAGAGAGTCTAAACAAAAACAATTAGAGGTACTGGGGTGGTACTTTGTGGAGATGGAGTGGGTGAACTGGGTCTTCACACACATTACTCGAGCAGAGAAGCTGAAAACTACATGTGGGATCCAACTTCCAAGGTGGCTCCAATGGCATCACTTCCTGATATTTGCACTATTGTGGGATCTCTTCCCACACTGAACTAAGTTTGTTCTTCGTGACCAACAGCATTTGGTAGAGGCGACAGATGCCACTTTCAAAATTAGAGTATACAAATACTACAGCTTCTGTCTTGGGTACCATCTCGCTCTCTCCCTATATTACGTCATTTTCTCTGGGAAAACAGGCCGCCATGTTGTGAGTATACTCCAGTGTATATAGTCAGAAACTGAAATTTTTGGCCAATAACCAGTGAGAAACTAAAGTCCTCTAAAAACCACATGAGTGGGTTTTAAAATAGATTCTCTAGTGCCAGTCAAGTTTTAAGGTAATTGAAGTTCTGACAGAAGTCTTTTTTTTCTTATTATGGTAAAATACACATCACATAAAATTTATCATTTTAACCTTTTAAAATGTACAGTCTAATGGTACTAAATACATTCTCTTAGTGTCTTATTACTCTTTACTGATCTCATCCAATTTCATGGCATTAAGTACCACTTTGCATGAAACTTTCCCACTAACTCTACACATGTATCTCCAACTACCTCCCAGCATCTCCTTTCTTAACTCAGGGTATGGAGACATCTACTAAAAGTCTCAAGCTTACAATGCAGAAAATGAACCCCTCATGTTCCTCCCATCAAACAGTCCAACACAGTCTTCCCACTATCAGTTACTGCTTCTGATTTTCAGGCCATAAAATGTGGCATCACCCCTGACCCTTCTCAATCTCTCTCACTTCCCATCAAACCTGTCAGCAAATATTATCAGGCCTCTATGCAAAATACATTCAGCATCATGCCTCCTCTTACTTCCCCCGCAGAAGCCTCCACCTTTGCCTCTTAATGCACTGGCCTCTGAAGTGGGCCGCTGCTTCATGCTTTGCCCACTACCATTTATTCTCAACCCAAACTCCTGAGAGAGCCTTTAAAAAAGCAAATCAGATTACGTCACTCCTCTGCTGAAAATACTCCAAGGTTGGGGATTCCAGCAAGATGCCGGAGAAGTACGAAGCTCCGTACTTGCACTCGCGCCCATACCTCACACGGAAAAGATCTGAAGCCATCAGAAACCTTACAGAACCCGACAGATTGGGAGAAAAAGAACGCAGAATCCACTGAGAAAGCCTTCTAACGTGAGTGCAAACTGGGGAAGATAAAATTGGGCCAAGATCGGAGACTCCAGGGTCGGAGGTGCTCCCCCTCTGTGGGGAGTGAGGGGAAAAAGAGAGTCCGAAACAGAAAAACCTCTGCTCAGGGGAAAAAACTCCACTCGGGGCATAGAAACACCCTTTGTGCCAAATACCTGCACACCAGGTCCCCTCGTGCCAACTGGTCCCGGAGGAGCTGAGCGCGCAGACTGCTCCTTTGTGCGGACTCCTGGCCGGCTGCACTTCAGAGTAGCGGCGCGCCTGCCGCCATTGTCCTCCCAGCAGGCTTGGGCCCCTGGAAGAGCCGCGCGCATGGACACCAGGCGTCCGCGCTCCTGGCTGGCTGGGACTCCAGAGGGAAAGCAAAGAGTTCCTGCCCACGAGTTCGTGTTTCGGGTGTCGAGACATAGAGGGACCTGATTTTCTTCACTCCAGCGGGCTCCGCGCACCTGGCAGGCAAGCCCCCGCCCATGCTCGCCAGCCCGACCCAGAGGAGGAAGCAGCGATTCTGACTCCACCCCCAGAGCTGGGCAGGAGGCTTGGAATTGCCCCAAGGGGGTTGCCTGGGAAGCTGTGTCTAAGGCAATTTCAGCGGGGCGCGCGGACTGGGATTTGGAGACCGGGACTGGCCTGGGTTGAAGAGTGCAACCAACTTTGGCTGCGTCCCCGGTACGGGGATTTTACACGCCCAAAAAAGCGAGGTGCAGCGCTTGGTTCAAGAAGAGACTGGAGCACCGCCACTCTCCTCCCCACAACCATCAAGGCAGAAATCCCACCTGACGCACTGGATCACGCCACGCCCATCCCTGCTTGAGAGGTGCCCTCCTCCCTTTTTTTTTCTTTCTTTCTTTTTTTTTTTTTTGGTTTCTTCTTCTTCTTTTTTTCTTTCTTTTCTTTCTTTTTTCCCCAGAACACTGACGTGGATAACTCTGGTCACCGGCTTGCTTAAACAATCACATTTAGTCCATTCTGTAGATGTAACTTCTACACCTACCGACATTTTCATCTCCTTCTCTCAGGAGTAATTAGACTAAATAGTTCCTCTGGATAATACCAGCGTCCTTCTCTCACCTATCCAACCATATTCCACCCTTTAGCTCTTTGAAAAAGCTTCTTATCCCTTCTGCCTGTTCATTCTATTTCCAATTTTGCCTCATCCCCACCCTGTCTTCTCTCTTTTTCTCTATGCTCTTCAACCAGCACTGCATACACATGGCTATTTAACTGTAGCTGTGAAATCCGGTTACATGCTTTAAACCATTCTTTGTCCATCGGTTTTCTTCTTTTTTCCTTTTCTTTTCTCCTTTTTGACCCTTTTATGTACTTTATACTCCGTATTACTCGCCCTCCCTCTGCCGTCTTTTCTCTTAACTTTTTTGTTTTCCCTCTCGGTTTGCATGTTAGTTGAATTAGTCTGTGCATTTGTGTGCTCCTGCTCTCTGTGTGTTTGTCTGTCTGTTTTCTTCTCCAGGGCTACCTCAAGAAAGAAGCCAGAGTACACAAGGTGGAGAGTCCCAAATATCACTACGAATAGGAAAATAAAATAACCAAGGTCCCAACAAGTGAGACCAAGAGTTACCATTCAAAAAATACTCTCTGGCAAACCATGAGAGACTCTTGAATGCTGACAAAAACTGAGGACTGATGGATGTGGG
>NW_024083162.1:22773-28448 GCF_003009895.1 Hyaena hyaena | reverse complement strand
TGTTTATCCTTCACAGCTTGCAACCTCCTGTTTGCAGGGGCTATGAGGCACGAATGAATGCTGGGTTTCCCCTGACATGGCCGAATTGGGACTACAACTCAGCTAAAGGTAAGGAGAGTTTCTAAGTCTACCGCCAGACTCTATTCACAGGTCTCTAGGCTGTGGCTCGCAAGCCTACATTGTCAGACACTAGAGGAAAGCCCCACAGCATTTCTTAACAGTATAATAGAGACATTCTGCCAGTACACCCTATGTATCCTGAGGCTCCAGCAAACCTAGCTGCAATGGCCATGGCTTTGATCAATCAATCTGCCGCCAACATTCAGAGAAAACTTCAAAAGTTAGATCGACAAAAAAAAAAAAAAAAAAAAAGGAAACAGAGTACTTCCAAGATCTAGTGGTCGTGGCAGAAAGGGTATATAGTCACAGGGAAAGTGGAGAAGATAAACAGTTAAAAGCTGAAAACAGAGAAAACCAAGGTCTAACCAAGATCCTACTCGTGGCAACTGTTGATCCAGAGGACCCGAAAAGACACCTCAGGCAGCTGGCTTCAAGAGTAGAAATTTAGGAGAATTTGCAGCGGCTCGAAGGGCGCCCATGCCTGGGCAAAAATCAATGCGCCTACTGCAAAGAAGAAGGACAATGGGCCAAGGATTGCCCCAAGAAAAAGTCTAAAGCTCCCATTCTCGTAAAGGGAGATAACAGTGACTAGGGGAAACAGGGTTCGACATCCGTCCCCGAACCCAAGGTAAACCTAAAAAAAAATGAAAGAAATCCACCGAGTTGCTAATGAACACTGGGCTCAACATTCTAAGGAGCGCGTGGTACGGACATTGGGGCTTGGGAGCTGCCCCGCCTGGGTCCTGAGCAGGCCACCCACACCCTCGCCACTCCCAAGTCCTCAGAGCCTTAAGCCCAGCCCTAGGAAGGTCTCCTGGGCTGACCCCGCCCAACCTGCAGCCTCTGCGCGGCGCACTCACCCATCGCCGACCACCAAGCTCTAGATGACCTACCTGAAATGCCGCTAACACCAGATGCGGGCTTTCACCTTGGCTCCAGCAGCTTGTTGAGCTCCTCGTCGTTGTGGATGGCTAGCTCCGGGATCTCCACAGTAAAGTAAGGGCCCTTGAGAAAGATGAATGCCTACAAAGGTGCTGAGGAACCAACGCCCACCAAGCGCTCCCAACCAAGCAGGAGACTGCCCAAATTGTGGCCACGAAAATTCCTTAAACACATCTTCATAAGGTATGGCTATCCTCACATGATAGGGTCAGACAACGGACCTGCATTTGTGTCCAAAGGAAGCCAGAATTTAGCCACGGCCCTGGGGATTAATTGGAAATTACATTGTGCGTACAGACCCCAGAGTTCAGGAGAGATACCGAAAAATATATATTAATAATAACTAGAACCCTAAAAGAGACCTTAACTCAATTGACCTAGGAGACTGGCGGTGACTGGGAGGCTCTCCTCCCCTTTGCAGTCTATAGGGTGGGCAATTCCTCCTACCAGATGGGATTAACTCCCTTTGAAATCATGTTTGGGGTGACCTCTCCCATCATTCCCAAACTGCAAGCACAGGTGATTCATGAGTTTGAAGATTAGCGCCTCCTAGATGACTTAAGAAAAGCCCGGTGGGCCCATCAACATGTCTGGCCTAAATGGCATGCCCTCTATCCAAATAGAATCCATGATTACCTAACATAGGTTTGCGCGTTCAGCTTCCTATTGCAGGTACCTTGTGAATCAATATCGAAAGCAACTCTCCCCTTATTCAGGCCCTGGGATGATGGTTGCACCATGTGACAGAAATTACTATAGGAACCTCTCCCTTTGTGATTATGAGAACAGACCTCTGTCTGCGGCAGGTTGTTTTCCTACCTTTTCTTTTTCCTTCCCAGGTAGCAGTGTCCCCTCTAGATGGACTGTATAATTTGTTCCGTCATCTAGCCTCTTTTTCTTCTAAACATCGGTCTGATCCTTGGAGCCACATAAATTGTCCTTTGTGTCTTTCCAGTCTTTTCGAAATATATACTACAAAAGGGGGAGATGCCGGGAGCCACAACGGCCTGTCTGGATGGCCGTCATAGCAAGGACATGACAGTGTTTGCAGCTCCTACCATGAGAAATGAACACTGGTATCTCTTTCTGCTACTACTGGCTCATGTTGGATATAAGCCTGCTGGGATTGACCAGGCCTCACAATAGTCCATGTCAGACCGATATTCTGAGTACAGATACCTCATAAGGAAAAGCATATTCCTGCCTTTAGAAAAGAGATGTTAGATGAAAGCTCTATGGGCGATTGTAAAAGCCTCTTCCTGTGGGTCTTGCAGACCCAAGGCTTAGCTAATTAAGGGGGTTAAGAAGACAAGAGTTACAAGTGAGCCTGGCCACGAGACAAAGAGCCTATTTGGGGGTTAAAGGCAGGACACACTTACTACATATATCTGTGCTAATTGGTGAAACCTGGCAGTCCCGTCCGCAAGGCCTTTATTCCACAAACACCCTCCCTTACACTGGCAACTGGGATGAGGATAGATAAGAGTAGCTAAACATAAACCCAGGTGCAAAGCGTGACATATGTAGGGCCCCCATGATACTTTCCACAAAGAAACCAATTCCGAAACATTTAGCCTCTTGAGAGCCAGACAGAATAACTCCTAGCTTATCTATATACAATTGAACTTGTATGGTATCCTGTTTTTCACTAAGAACATTCTGTTCCTTCCTTGGTCGGAATCATTCTGCAATTGATATCACAGATGACCTCCCATTGTAAGAAATTCTTTTCTCTGACTTCGTGTTGTTGCTGAACTGTTAAATAAAGACCACAAATCGACAGGACAGAGATGCCTGCCTGGTGATCTCAGGGCTCTCACACTATCTCTCGCCGACACTGTCCGTCCTTCAGGGAATCCTGGACCTGTCGGAGCCCGCTTCTGACAAGTCTGTGTGAAGGAAGGAAGGTACCGGGGCCTACGGACACCATGCTATTAGAACACAGGAAGGTTAATGAGGACTGAAGGCAGTAAGTTTGGGTGAAAAAGTCAAAGGGAGGAGAAACGGGACCAAACCTGGCAGGAAGGGATACAGATGAGGCAGTGTGTGTGAGGATACGAGCTCATGCTCATCTGAGGGGGAAGGTTCTGATGAAATGCCCACACCAGCCCTGTGCTCTACGGGACGCACTGATATCTCAGTGTTCATATGATGAGCTGTGTCTTATCTTATCTCACCCTTTCTCTTCCTCTACGGGGGCTTCAGTCCAGTGCCTCTGCCCTGAAACCCTTTTCTCTGTTTCAGGGGAGAGTCAAATATGTAGGGCTTGGGCCAAGCAGCTCAGCTCTACCTCCTGTCCGTACTCAGACCCCACCTGTTTGTGTTCCTTACTTTCCCCATCAGCAGGAATGAGCGTGTTTGCAGAGGAGGTCCAGGAAAAGAATTCTGCGGCAGAGGACTTGTCTTCCACTGAATGGGTGCAACCAGGGACCGCCACACATGGCCCAGGAGGAGGCAAATCCTCTTCACCTTTCCTGTCTTCTGGGGAATGAAATAAATGCAAACACACACACACACACACACACACACACACACACACACAGAGAAATCCCTACACAGTGAGGTGGCGTTTTCTGGGGACCTAAAACCAAACCGAACCAAACTAAACACTGAGATGTGGCATTTTCCTAAGTGTGTATATTCACAAGACACGCACTTAGTGGACATTATAACTCACACATCATTACCAAACATGAGATGTGCTCTCAAAAAATGAAAGTGATTTTCTCGTTGGGAACTCGACCAATTTCAGGGGAGTTGACTTTTGGAAATGTCACTTCCTCGAAATAGAAGTAAATAATAATGATTAAAATTGTGTTTATCGTAGATGCCCTTGATATTGAATACCTCGGATGTGATATTTCTGGATATGTGTAGACAATACTGACGCTGAAAAGAACCATGCCTGGAAACAGTTTGCAGTCACTAAAGCTGGATATTATTAGCTTGATCTTCTTCATGGGAAAGTGTGCACATAGGGAATGTGGGGTCTAAGTTATATGAAGACCTCTGCATCTGTATCTATCTACTCACATATGGATAACTTTCTATCTACACACACACACACATGCTCACACACGGTGAGGAAGGATAGATGGATGGATGCATGGAAGGATGGATGGGTGGGTGGATACGTGATAGATAGGTAGATAGATAGATAGAGAGATAGAGAGAGTGGAAGTGTGACAGTACATAGATCTGTATAACATGAGGACCGTTATAAAAGGAACAAATGATAAGGTGTATAGCTCAGAACCGGCAAGGAAGTCCATTGACATGACCAGTGGTACATTTAAAAGTTGTAGACGAGGGGCACCTGGGTGGCCTATGTGTTTGAGAGATTAACCCTTGGTTTCAGCCCAGGTCATAATCTCACAGTTCATGAGTTTGAGTCTTGCATCAGATTCCACACTGACAGTGTGGAGCTTGCTTGGGATTCTCTCTCTCCCCTCTCTCTGTCCCTCCTCTCCTTGTGCTCTCATTCTCTCAGAATAAATACATCCACTTAAAAAAACGAATTTCTTAAAGAAATGAAGTAAAAGAAGGTGACACTGATGCGAGTGCACGTCTGTAGCATCTGACCAAATTTGCAGAAATAACACAGGTTCTCAGCTCTGCAGTCTATGTGCAGGTGAGGGTCTGAGGTGAGGATCTGGAGATGTTGAGTTTAGATTATTGTTCTTTTAATGAATTCATTGATTCATTAATCTATTTTAATTATTTGTTTAGGGAGTGGTCATGTGAAGAGGGGAAAGGGACAGAGAGAGGGAGAGAGAGAGACTCAAGGATGCTCCATGCTCAACATGAATCCTAATGCGGAAATGAATCCGATGACCCTGGGATCATGATCTGAGCCAAAACCAGTAGTTGGATGTTCAACCAAATGTGCCCTCCCGTGCCCCTGGATTCCTGTTTTAAGATACTTTGAAGGAAATGAGAAAAATTAAGTGCCTGAGGACAAGGAAAGTTGTGTTTTCATTTCACTCAGTGTTTTAAGGACCTAGTGATCATTGCCTACTGACACTAGAGATAGAAAGTAGATGAGAGATGGTTTAGGCAGCGGGACACGAAAGGTGAATGCACAGTATTTGGGGGTGATTCCATTTAATGGGAGGAGACAGGGGTGCCGGGGTGGCTTAGTCGGTTAAGCTTCCAGCTTTCACTCAGGTCATGATCTTGCGGTTCCTGGGTTCGAACCCCACGTCGCGCTCTGTGCTGACTGCCAGCACAGTGCCTGGAGCCTCTTTCAGAGTCTGTGACTCCCTCTCTCTCTGACCGTCCCCTGCTCATGCTGTCTCTCTCCCCTAGAAATAAATAAAAAACATTAAAAAAATGGGAGGAGACACTATCTATGTAGGAGGAACAGAAAAGGAAAAAATGACTTGAGAATGCAAAAAATGGACATAGGAAGAAGATTAGCATGGGGAAAATCCTGGAATAGTATGTGGTATCACATGATCCCTAGAAGCTTAAAATAGCTAAAACATGGAAAGAGCCTAAGTGTCCATCAACAGATGAATGGATCAAGAAGATGTGGTTTATCTATACCATGGAATACTACATGGCAATGAGAAACAATGAAATCTGGCCATGTGTAGCAACATGGATGGACC
>NW_024083162.1:16826-19122 GCF_003009895.1 Hyaena hyaena | reverse complement strand
GGATGGACCTTGAGGGTGTAATGCTGAGCGAAATAAGTCAGGCAGAGAAGGAGAAATATCATATGTGTGCACGTATAGGAGGACTAGGAGGAACTTGATGGAGGAACAAGGGGGAGAAGAAGGACAGAAATGGTGGGGGAAAGGGAGAGAGGCAAACCATGAGAGACTCTTGAATGCTGACAAAAACTGAGGACTGATGGATGTGGGGGGGAGGAGGGATGGGCATGGAGGAGGGCACTTGTGGGGATAAGCACTGGGTGTTATGTGGAAACTAATTTGACAATAAAGCATTTGTAAAAAAAAAATAAAAAAAATAAAAAATAAAGTCAAAAAACAAAACAAAACAAAAAAAAATACTCAGAGGTCGTGGACCTTTACTTTTAATTCGATGGACCTTAGGCAATTTCTCCCATCGAAATCATTTCTTTAGCCTTTGCCTGAGAGGAAATGGAATGAATTATTCCGTCTTCTGTAGACTATTGTCATCCATCAATTGATGACCTTAACACAATGAACTTCGTATTGTGAGGACATGACTAAAAATTGTCTTCTTTGAACAGGACTTTATTTCCTGGGAAGTCAGGCTTTTTCACATGATTTGAGGGCACCTGGGTGGCTCAGTTGGTGAAGTGTCCAAATTCATCTTAGGTCATAATCTCACAGTTCCTCAGTTCCAGCCCCGCATAGGACTCTCTGCTCTCAGCACGGAACCTACTTCAGATTGTCTGTCTCCCTTTCTCTCTGCCCCTCTCCTGCTAGTGAGCTCTCTCAAAAATAAATTCAAAACGTTTTTTAAATTGTTGTGAATGATTTCATTTCCTTCCTATTTTCACAACCATAACCCATGGATGAGGAATGTTTCACCCACTTTATAACCTCTGTCTCTGTGTCAGTGGCAATTTGAAGTGACACTCTTTTGCAGAGGACTCTCCGGACACAGTCAAGGGTCTGTAGGGATGTTAGCTTCCATTGTGATGCTTGGAGAATGCCAAGCTCTTCTCCTACATCTCTCCATACCCTGATGTACATCCAGAGCTATTTGAGACTGATTGTTTGTTCGCATTTGTACTCCTCTTCTTAGTCTCTTTCTGAAGCAGGGCTCATCTTCCTCCTGGCATTGACGTGAAACTTGGAGGCCTGATCTATTGTCCAACTGTCCTGGCAATTACTTCTGGTCTTTATTCTGCAGGAGTAAGAACGGACTCCATGCAGACCCAGACCTCACCCATTTTGTCCAGTAGCTTCAGGTTTATATTTCTATTCATTTCCTAATCACATATATGTTTATTTTGTATACAATCCGATTAATTACTTTAATTTCCTTTCCTTTTTGATCTATGTTAGCTCTCTTTTTGTAGCTAAGACGGATGATAGGTAATATAAATCCATCTTATTCTTTTGATTCCACCGTTACATCAACCATTTGCAGAATATCAGTCCTAGCCCTGTTTTAATTCTCAGGGAGAAACGAATATGCGAAATGTTTTCCAGCTAAGCATTGCATTGAATTTTATATTTGGATCACTGCAGGCATTTTTTTAAATAGAATTTATATTTTAACTTTTTAAAAACTTTATTTATTTTGAAAGAGAGTGAGAAGGAATATGTGAGTTGGGGACAGGCAGGATAGAGAGGGAGAGAGACATGTTCCACACTATCAGCACTGAGCCCAATGCGGGGCATGAACTCACAAATTGTGAGATCATGGCCTGAACCGAAATCTAGAGTCAGATTCTCAACTGACTAAGCCACCCAGGTACCTCTAGATGGAGTTGATATTTTTCAGAAGTTTTAGGTTCACAGCAAAGTGGAAGGGAAAGTACAGTGATTTCTCATTGACCCCTGCTCTCACACCTGCATTGCTTTCCCACATCAGGAAGACCTGCCTGCCTGAGCAGAATATTGGTTGCAGTTGAGGAAGTTAGAGTGGCATATCATAATTACCCTAAGACTCTAGTTCACACTATGGTTCAGTCTTGGTGGTGTCCATTTTGTAGGTACAGACAAAGTTATAAGACGTGTTTTCACCATTATCGTAACATACAGGGTAGTTTCTGTGCCCTAAAAATCGCTGTTCTGCCGATCCATCCCTCCTACTCCCCCAAACTCTGGCAACCACTAATCCTATATTGTCTCTCGTTTTGCCTATTCCAGAAAGCCATAGAGTTAGAATCGTAAAAAAGGTAGCTTTTTCAGATTGTGTTCTTGCACTTCGTTGTAGAAGAACCGTTAGTAACTGTTGATGTCTACTGAGGATGCACTCAGTGACTACTACACATCCAAGTTTTTTCCATAC
>NW_024083162.1:9866-12903 GCF_003009895.1 Hyaena hyaena | reverse complement strand
CACCACTATGAAATCATGACCTGAGCTGGAATCAAGGTCCGATGCTTAACTGACTGACCCACCAGGCGCCCCACACATTTATTTTCAGTCCTGCTTAATATTTCATTATCTGGCTATACCATGTTTTATGTATCCATCCATTCATTTCCTGAAAGGACACTTTGATTAGTTCTAGGTTTTGGAAACTGCGAGTCAACCTGCTGTAAACATTCCCATGTGTAGGTTTTTGTGTAAACACACGTTCAGCTTTTTCCGGTCAATACCACAGAGCAAAATGGCTAGTATGCTTAATATGGTAAAAGTGTATTTAGTTCGGTAAGAAACCACCAAAGTCTCTTCCAGAGTGGCCGTGCCATTTGCATTGCCACTCATAATGAATGTGAGTTCCCTTTGCTCTACATTCTCACCAGTGTTTTGTGTTGTCAGTGTTTAGGATTTTGGTAGTTGTAATAGGTACGTAGTAGTATCTCATTGCTGTTTGCCTTGGTATTTCCTTGATGTCACATTATGTGGAACACCTATTCATACACTTACGTGTTTGCTGTCTCCACCTCCTCTGGTGAGGTGTCTATGAAGAAACGTGGCCTAGTCCTTCATTGGGTTGTTTATTTTTTGGTTATTCTAAGAGTATTTTCTCGATTTTGGACAACTACCCTTTTTCAGACTTGTCTTTTACAAGTGTTTTCTCCCAGTTTGGCTTGTTTTTCATCCTCTCGACCGTGTCTTTACTGAAGAAAAACTTTTTAGTTTCATGAAATCCAACTTATCAGGTCTTTCTCTCACGGATTAGGACTTTGGTATTTTATCTCAAATGCCATGACCGGACCCAAGATCATCTAGGTTTTCTCCTATGTTTTCTTCTGAGAGTTTTATAGATTGGTATTTTATATAGAAGTCTGTGATCCAGTTTGAGTTCCTTTGATGAAGGGGGTAAGGCTTGTATCTAGGTTCATTTTCTTCTTCGATGGTCAAGTTGTTCCCCAGTATTTTTGCAATGGCTGTCATGGCTCCATTTTCTTGCCTTTGCTCCTCCATCAAAGATCTGTTGACTCTACTTATGGGCGTCTATTTCTGGATTCTCTCTTCTGCTCTATTGGTCTATTTTGTCTATTCCTTCGCCAGTATCACACTAGGTGACAATGATACCTTTAATATAAGTCTTAATGTCTGGGAATGCCAGTGTCCTAACTTCATTCTTTTCCCTCACTATTGTGTTGGGTATTCTGGGTCTTTTTCCTCTCCAGATCAACTTTAGAATTAGCTTGTTGATGTCTACTGATAGCTTGCTAGGCTTTAATGAAGACTGTATGGATTCTACAGATTAATTTGTGAAGAAGTGACCTTTTGAGATTGGCGAATCTTCCAATCTCTGATTTTTTTTTCGATTTTATTTTTTTTGTGGAAGACATAATCACTCGGGTTGATAAGGAAATGTCAAGCCTTGCAACAAATCGTTAATATCTGATTTGATGGTCTTCACTTCCTGTTGTTCTCATCATCATATTTCCAGGATACATGTTTCATCGTAGGGTCAAAATTGTGAACATCTCTGAATATTCTGACATGGCCTTTCCCTCGACTTCATCTTGAACTTCTCTTCACCTACAGCTAAATATACGTGTGAAGCCTTCATATCATGTAAATTAGAACTTGTATGCATTCTCTCCTAGAGAATGTTTTCCTTACATGGTGAAAAAATTCTGTGAAAGAGAAATTAGTGGGGATGACTCTCACTGTGATCAACTACTTTCTCATGGTGAATTGCTTTAACACATAAGAAGAAATAACAGCTTTAATGATATAGCGGTTTGCTCTTTCCACTAGTCTAAATGTTTCCAGCAGAGAGTTAAATGTATTGAATGCTCAAAATGTGCACTTCTCAAGGCGATCACCAGGGCATCAGGAAATAGTAATAATTCATAGGTGAACTGTAACAACTTGACATTTTATAGGGATAGAGTGTACAGTTCAATCACTGAGATTGTAATTCTTAATATATATCTGTAATGGAAGACACGTTGAAAATTTTTTAGAGCTGTTATTTGCCTAGTGCTAGAAAGAAAAAGCATGTTTTCTGAAAGCAAGGAAGAAATTGCCTTTCTTAGAAAAATGTAGAGAAGATACCACCTAGAATTGACTTTTCACTTATTAATGCATCAAGATGTATTCTGGGGGCATCTAGATGGTTCCATCAGTGAAGCATCTCCTTTTGATTTTGCCTCAGGTCATGATCTCACAGTTTGCGAGATGAAGCCCTGTGTCAGGCTCTGCACTGGCAGTATGGAGCCTGCTAGAATTCTCTCTCCCCCTCTCTCTCTGTCTCTCTCCGACTTCCATCCTTGCTCTCTCTCTCAAAAGAAAGAACTATTAAAAAAACAAATGTAGCAAATCCTTGGATTGCAAGGAACTTCTTCTGCAAGTGTTCTGCAAGGTGAGCAAACATTTCTAATAACTTAACAAAAGAGCGATGTTTGGAAGTAGGAGTAGTACATGATGCCAACATCACAGGATCACAACTGAGCCAATGATTCTTGAAGTTTGCTTAGACAAGTGCTTTGGATTACAGGCATGTTTGCAGAAGGAATTATCCCCCAAAACAAAGTTTTTACTGTTTTCTGAAGACACCATTGTGGGCTATAATAATTAGGAATGAATAAAACTTGCCTCCCTGTGGTTCACACTCTAAAAGAGTAACTAAAAATTGTAGCGTAAGGAAGGCATATTTAGATTAAGTATATGATCACCTAATGAGCCAAAGTAATTTTTGAATTTCTGTTTATTTTGAGATAAAACCAACTTCAGAGAACTTCATGACAGAAACAGCACTCATTTATTTGGCTTTTGAACTTTGTAGGAAATACCCCCGCACTTGAATGGCTGTTCTGATGTACCTTCATGGAACACTGAAAGGTTAACATCTCTGGCATGAAGGAGGAATAGCAAAGGCTCTGTGATTGGTGCACCCTGTGGAGCAAGGAATTCTCCCACTTGGCCCCTGTGACCCATCCATACTATTCATTCAACTTGAATATGCTGA
>NW_024083162.1:2021-6831 GCF_003009895.1 Hyaena hyaena | reverse complement strand
CAGAAGGAATTATCCCCCAAAACATAGTTTTTACTGTTTTCTGAAGACACCATTGTGGGGTATAATAATTAGGAATGAATAAAACTTGCCTCCCTGTGGTTCACACTCTAAAAGAGTAACTAAAAATTGTAGCGTAAGGAAGGCATATTTAGATTAAGTATATGATCACCTAATGAGCCAAAGTAATTTTTGAATTTCTGTTTATTTTGAGATAAAACCAACTCAGAGAACTTCATGACAGAAACAGCACACATTTATTTGGCTTTTGAACTTTGTAGGAAATAGCCCCCGCACTTGAATGGCTGTTCTGATGTACCTTCATGGAACACTGAAAGGTTAACATCTCTGGCATGAAGGAGGAATAGCAAAGGCTCTGTGATTGGTGCACCCTGTGGAGCAAGGAATTCTCCCACTTGGCCCCTGTGACCCATCCGTACTATTTATTCAACTTGAATATGCTGATGGCAGACCAAACCTTGTGCCTACTGCTTCAGGAGTGTGGATCCCGACAGTGAGCACAAGGAAGCGTGGTTAGGGACGCGGAGACGTGCCTCAAACGGGATCTCTGCCTGGGCAGATCATGCCTCAAACAGGATGTTCTGCCAAGGGGCCTGCACACAGTATCCAAGGTTAACGATCCGCTCACACACGAGGGAACATGCCCTCCTTAGAACTAAGGCGGAGGCTGGAATTGTGAGCAGGCCTCTTCGTAAACATGTTGTGGTCGCCTCCCCCCTTTGCTCCCCCCTGTAGTTGAAATGTGTGTGTGGCTACTTACCCATATTTGGTAAAGGAATGCAGCTTCTAAATTTCCATTTGTATCCAGTTACCGGGGTATTAAATAAACCGCAAGAGGGGCTTGCGTAGAAATGTTCCTCCGGCTGCAGTTGTGTCTGTGTCTGTCTTTTGTGTGTGTCTTGTCTTTGTGTCATTTCGTCCGCAACATCTGGCACCCAACGTGGGGCTTGAGCGCGAACGAACCCGAAGGGGTGAGTACCCCTCGGGGACTGTAGGTCCGAGGCAGGGACTGTATGGAATATTCCCAAGCAGCTGCCGAAACTCCTTTTGTTTCGGGGAAGTTCCTTGTCTTCTCCAGACTGGTATAGACTGCCTAACAAACCTTAGGTCTACTCCTCTGTCTCAGCTCACAAACTTTAAAACTGCTAATTCTCTTTCTCTGCCTCCTGCTGTCAACTTGCCTCTTCTGCCTTCCCCTCCCCCTCCTGTTTCCTAATAGAATACATAAAACACCAGAAACCCTGGGCGGATCTTCCACACCACATTGTTACTCAATTAACGAATGCTCAGAGAGCTTTATGTTTCCAATTGGATGAAAATTGGCAGATTTCCCTTGCTTCGTTTCCTGGTTCATTTTCTAATCACTATCCGTCATCTAAATTGATTGATTTTTTTTGAACTAATCCCATGATATCTCAATCTCCGATTTCAGATGTTCCAGTTAAGGGACACACTGTTTTTACTGAGGCAAAAATAAACACCTCTGGATATTGGACCTTTCAACGTTCTAAAGTCCTTCCCCATTCATTCTCGTCTGTACAGCCTGCTGAGCTGTGGGCTGTTTCTTTTCTTCTGCAAGGTTTCCTCAGCTCCCTCTTAACATTGTTTCAGATTCCCGGTATGCTGTTCTCTCTTGTTTGCAGCTTCCTCAGGGTTCCCTGCCTCTAACTCTTAAGACAGATATTGACACATTGTTTTTATCAGGAACAACGATCACTCCTGCGGCGTTCAGAATCCATTTTCTTTACCCATATCCGTGCACATTCCGCCCTGCCTGCACCCTTGTCCTCCGGAACTGCTGTAATTGATGCACTGCTTTCTCCTATAGAAGCAGCAAAACAAGAACATCGTTTGCAACATACTAACTCTAAAGGATTCAACAAATCGTATGCTATTTCTCGTAAACAAGCTCAAAACATGGTTTGCTCTTGGTCTGTTTGTGCACCTTTTACCTTACCATTTACCCCACCAGGTGTCAACATAAGACGATTGCAAGCAAATCAGGTTTGGCAAATGGATGTAATTTTTCTTTCATCCTTTGGACAAGAAAAATGCGTCCAGCATACTATAGATCCATGCACACATTTCCAATGGGCTACTGCATTACATTCTGAAAAGGCTGATGCTGTTATTACTCATGTATTATCATGTTTTGCTGTGAAGGGGGTCCCAATGGAATTGAAATCTGATAATGCACGCGCCTACCAATCTGCAAAATTAGCTCATTTTTTATCCCAATATCATGTAATTCATACTTTTGGCATCCCTTGTAATACTCAAGGACAAGGTATCATTGAAAGAGCTAATCGTACTTTACGCGAGTTCATTGAAAAAATAAAAAAAAATAGGGGGAACAGGAGAGATTTATGAAAAAAAGACATCTTGAATAAAACCTTACTGACTTTAAATTTTCTGAATATTTGGAGCAAAGAAAATCTATCAGCAGCAGAATTGCATTTTCGAAGGAAAGAAGAGGAAAAGATGGCTATTTTTATCTGTCAGGTAATAGATGCACAAGCGAAAGAATACACTTCTTGTGTTTATGTTCCTAATCCTCCTCTTGTGCGAGCTGTCTCTTGGGGTGAACCTGAAGTACAGGTATGCAGCGATGAAACTGCATTCTTCCCACCACCCGTGTGTGGAAGAATTGAGCATCTGTATCATCATAATAATCAATTTAACATAATTAATGTTACTATTGCAGCCGAGGGTCTCCCCCTGTGCATCGGAGGACATCCCTTTTGCCTCTCTACAAGAAAGCATAATCATTACTCTTATAATACCTGGGGGGTAACCTATAATAATTATCATCCTGCTCTCTTTACTGTGCTTGTTTCCACCAGGGGAGTCAACACCTCTACGACACCGATGAGTCACCATCCTGATACCTTTATACTATTATGCCCTTCTAATTTTTTTATTCCTTCTCTAGAATCTTTGGAATGGGAAAGATGCCGAGGTCATCGCCCTTTTAAGGTCATGAATTATTCTGGATTTGTTATTGTAGATCAGAGCCCTGATCATGATCAAATTTTGGAAAAATGGTCTAACAATACTTTCCAATGGCATCGAATTAATGGTACTTTAATGGGTAACGGTAATGAAACCATAAAATGGCAGCAGTTTGCACTCTTTCCCCCTCAGTTGCAATTGTTAGGGTATCCCCATTTTCAAGGAAATATTTGGACCTCATGGGCAGTTTCAGGGAATCTCACCATAGGGTCAGGAAACTCTACTTTGAATAAGACTGACAGTTCAGGTCCCTTTCATGTTAACTTGCTTGTTAATAAATTTGATTCTGCTACAGCTTGTCTAAAATATCCCTTCGCATTGTTGTAAGGGAATTGAACTTGGAATGCTACAGAAGGACCTATATCATGTAACCATTGTAATTTCACACAATGTGTAAATCAGTCATGGTGGAAAAGTTTTGAAACACAAATCAATAATTCTAATTTTTCACTGGTGATTGTGAAAACTCGAACTGAAGTATGATTACCTGTAAATTTGACAAGACCTTGGTTGGACTCTTTTGCTATATCTCATTTGGTGACTGCTCTACAAACCTTGCTTCACCGGTCCCGACGCATGCTTGGACCCATCATAGCTTCAGTTCTTGCAGTGGCTGCAGTGACTGCAACTGCGGCCTTGGCTGGGCTTGCTTTGCATCGAGGATTCTAAACAGACTTTGTACGGGAGTGGCATAAAGACTCTCATTGATTATGGGAACAACAACGAGATCTGGATGCACAACTTGCAACTGATGTACTCAATCTTCTACATACTGTTTCATGGCTTGGGGATCAATTAACTGTCTTCTCCACAAAAACTCTATTGAAATGTGTTTGGAACTCCTCTCAATCATGTATCACATCTGTGCCTTTTAACATGAGTGAAGGTTGGGAAAAGGTGAAATGGTCATGAACAGGGCATCCAAACCTCACTAAGGAAATGATGGAGTTAGAGCAGCAAATTGTGTCTACGTTTAGCAAAACACTACCTGACATTACTGGGTCCGATCTGTTAAGGGGTTTACAGAAAGGGATGAATAATTTGAACCCTCTTGGACATGTGTCTGCCCTAATTGGAACTGTTCTCGTGAATACTTTCTTCATAATACTTTTCTGCTGTGTTAGTATTTTAGTCTTCCGGTGCTGGCGAAGAAGGCAACAACTAAAACAGGATAGACAGGGCGTCCTCGCCGCCTTACAGTTTGCTACCGCTTCTCAGGAAAAAGGGGGAGATGTGGGAGCCCGACAGGGAAAGCGAAGAAAGCGTGGTCAGGGACGCGGGGATGTGCCTGCACACGGGGCTCTCTGCCTGGGCAAAGCATGCCTGCAAACAGGATGCTCTGCCAGGAGGCCTGCACACGATATCCAAGTTTAATGGTCCGCTCGCAAACGAGGTAATATGCCCTCCTTAGAAATAAGGAGGAGGCTGGAGTTGTGGGCAGGCCTCTTAGTAAATATGTTGTGGTCGCTTCCTCCCTTTGCTCCCCCCTGTCCTTGAAATGTGTTTGGCTACTTGCCCTTCATTGGTAAAGGAATGCATCTTGTAGATTTCAGTTTGTATCCAGTTTCCGGGGTATAAAATAAACAGCAAGAGGGGCTTGCGTAGAATTGTTCCTCCGGCCGGAGTTGTGTCTCTGTCTGTCTTTTGTGTGTGTCTTGTCCTTCGTGTCATTTTGTCCGCAACAATTACCAAAATTAAATACCCACGTGATAATAAATGGTTTGGAAATATAAGTGTTTTCTTGAAACTATTTCCAAAAAGTGTAAAATTTGATTTTATA
>NW_024083162.1:0-1000 GCF_003009895.1 Hyaena hyaena | reverse complement strand
GGAATGTAGGCCTTGAGGAAGGGACTGCTATGCTTTATCAATTAGGAAAGATATATGTAGTAGCTGTGTTCTGCTCTTAACCCCAAAATAGGCTCTTTGTCTCGGGGTCAGGCTCAATTGTAACTGTGGTGTTCTTAACCTCTTTATTATGTAAGCCTTGTGTCTGCAAGGCCCATAGGAAGAGCCTTTTGACAATTGCCCATAGAGCTTTTATCCAAAATCTATTTTGTATAGGCAGGAATATGTTTTTCCTTATGAGGAATCTGGATTCAGAATATGGGTCTGATATGGAATATTGTGATACCTGTTCAATCCCAGCAGGTTTATCCCTAACATGAGCCAATGGTAGCAGAAGGAGATCCCAGTTTTCATTTCTCATGGCAGGAGCTGCAAATATTTCCACGTCCTTGCCGTGCTTGCCATCCAGAGAGGCCAGTTCGGCTGCTGGCAATCAAGAGTCAGAAACTCAATAGATGGAGACACCCAGGTGCCCCAGAACGAAGTTGCTTTAATCTCCTTCTTCTGTATGGTTCCATAGCCTCATTGGGAACCACGTGTTTCTCAATTCCCTATCTCCCTTGCTAAGGCTCTCTAGATAGGAAAATTCTGGTTTTATCCTGAGTGGGGAAAGATATTTTATGACTTCTGAGACAGGGGAAGGGATCTGTAACCCTGTTCCAGAGAGTTCTGCTGCCAAAAACTCCCTAGTTGTTCTGTGATTCTTGGGGTGGTTTGCTCTGTATATATTCAATGCCTACTTTAAAATCTGGCGAAGTATCTGTCATCTGCTACAAATCCTTCTGTCCTCCAGATTTCAGATGTCATTTTGTGATCTTCTTCCTGCTCTTTGTCCTCTTAGTCCTTCTTTGTTTAATCGTTAGTTTTTTTCTTGAATATCTTTAGTGTATCTCTGGAGGGACGGGAGGAAAAGACATGACTCACTTTATTAAATTAAAATGGTAAACCTGGGGCACATAGGCGGCTCAGTCGGCTAAGCATT
>NW_024083161.1:0-28669 GCF_003009895.1 Hyaena hyaena | reverse complement strand
AAAAAAAAAAAGGCCTTTTGTGTCTAGCTTCTTTCCTTTTTATTTTTCTTTTTTTTAAGTCTGTCTGTTTATTTTGAGAGTGTGGTAGCTTGGGAGGGGCAGAGAGAGAGAGAGAATCCCCAGCAGGCTCCATGGTGTCAGTATAGAGTCCACTGCAGGGCTTGACTCCACAAACAATATCATGATCTGAGCTTAAACCAAGGGTTAGAAGCTTAATAGACTGAGCAACCCAGGTACCCTTCTACCTTCTTTCCTTTAGCATAATGTTTTTAAGTTTCATCCATGTTGTATGACGTACCAGTACTTCATTCCTTTTTATGGCTAAGTAATATTCCCTTGAATGAAATGCCACATGTATGTGTATATATATATATACATATATATATATACACATGTATGTGTGTATATATATATTTATATATTCATCGGCCAGTGGATGTTTTGAATATCTGCTTATTGGATACTGTTTTCATAAAAATATTTCGGTGAAGGTTTCGGCATGGATGCATATTTTCATTTGTTTTGGTTATGTACACAGGAGTATAGTTGCTAGGTCATGTGTTAGCCTGATCCTTAACATTTTGAAAAATTGCCAACCTGTTTTCCAAAGCAGCTGCATAACTTAGCCTCTGAAAAATGTGTGAAGATTTTAATGTATTCACCTCCTCACCAATGATTGTATTATCTATTTGTATGAAAAATGCTGTGAGAATTTTGACAGGAATTGCATTGAATCTATACATAGCAGAGGGTAGTTTGACATTTTAACAATGTTCACTCTTATAATCCATGAAGATGGGCTACTTTCCACTTATATGTATCTTCTTTAATTTCTTTTATCAATGTCTTACAGTTTTTGGTATATAGATCTTTCACTTTCTTGGGTAAATTTATTGTTTTCTGTGCTGTTATAAATGAAAATGTTTTCTTTATCTCTTTTTCAAATAGTTTTTTAGTAGTGTAGAAAAACAACAGATTTTTGTCTGTTTATTTTGCATCCTGGAACTTTACTTGATTCATTGATTAGTTCTAACAGTGTTTTGGTAGAGTCTTTAGGATTTTCTATGTACAAGATCATGCCATCAGCAGATACAATTTTACGAACTACTGTCAGATTTGTATGAGTTTTATTTATTTTTCTTGCATGATTCCTCTGGCTAGGATTTCAGATACTATGTTGAACAGGAGTTGTGAGATTGGGTACCTTTGTCTTGTCCTTGATCTTACAGGGAAAGCTTTCAACCTTTTACTGGTGAGTATGATCTGACTTGGGGACTTGTTAAATATGGCCTTTATTTTGTTGAGTTACTTTCAGTCTATACTCATTTTGTTGAGAGTTTCTATCATGAAAAGATGTTAAATTTTGTTCAGTGTTTATTCTGCATCTTCTCAGATGATCATATGATTTTTTTTCATCCTATTGTGATACACCACAGTAATAACTGATGTCCCTTTATTGAACCTTTCTTGCATCCCAGTGGTAAATTGCACTTGATTGCAGTGTTTGGTTCTCTTGTGCTGATGAGTTAGGTTTGCTAGTATTTTGCTCAGAATTTTTACATCTATATTCATCAGGGATATTAGCCTGTAGTTTTCTCTTCTTGTAGTTTCCTTATTTGGCTTTACTATCAAGGTAATGCTGGTCTTGCAAAATGATCTTGGGAGTGTTCCTTCATTTTCAAATTTTGGAAAACATTTGAAAAGGATTGGCATTAACTCTTCTTTAAGTATATGGTAGAATTCATCTGTGAAGCCATCTGATCCTAGGCTTTTCTTTGTTGGGAGATTTATGATCGCTGATTCAATGTCATTACTCACTGTGGGACTGATCAGATTTTCTGTTTCTCCACAATTCAGTCTTGATAGGTTGTATGTTCCTAGGAATTAATGTTTCTTCTGAGTTGTCCAATTTGTTGGTGTATATTTGTCCATAGTGGTCTCTTATGATCCTTTGTATTTCCATGATATAAGTTGTAATGCCTCCATTAATTATTTTATTCACCCGAGTCCTTTCTTTTTCTCCCCCCCTCTCCTTAGTAGATCTAGCTAAAGGTATATCAATTTTGTTGACTTTAAAAAACAAAACAAAACAAAACAAAGCAAAACAAAACCAAGAACTCCTAGCGGCATTTGTGTTTCTATGTTATTCTAGTCTGTTTTTCATTTATTTCTTCTCTGGTCATTGCTATTTCCCTCCTTCTGGAAATTTTGACTTTAGTTCTTGTTTAGTTCTGAAAACTTTTGGCTGCTCTATTATTGTGCTTGTATTATGCAGCTACCGGCTTCCTCTTAATTGTTCTCCACTAAATCCCGAATAATCTTAAATGTGTAGTTCTTCATGTTCTGTTTCAAATAAATTCAGTACCCATCAGTTCTCGTGGTCTGCCTTTACCATGGACAGAACCTCAGAACTTGAAGAGGCAGGGCTCCATTGTGCTGAAGTGACATCGTCATTCTACAAGTGGTCATGGGGTAGATGTGATACCTTCTGGCCTTGTGTTTGACTCTTCCAGTATAGACCTTCCACCCTAGAAGCAATCTGAGAAAGGGTCATTTAGGCCTCTTTATTCTTATCCTGCCATGTTTAGAGTAGATCTTCTGTTCTCTCCATAGGGGTGCAACCAGGGGCTACAGACCTGATTCTTTCAGCCTCGTTGGCTGGAATAGAACTTCTGCAACAAGCAACAGGAGATGAGAAACCCTAACATCCTTCTTCTCCACACGGGTGAAATCTTATCCCCAGAAGGGATAATGTGTGTGAAAGAGAGAGAGGTCCCCCATCTTCTTAATCCTCACTTGACAATTATAAAACATTTAGGATAGTATTACAGAACTGGTGGAGCAGGGAGGTTGGTGGTGGTAAGACCATGTGCAAAACCACAGTCATGTTCTTGCTGAGATTTAGGAGATTTTCTTTAATTAATGTTTCTCCATTTACTGTTTTATGTTAGGACAAATTCCAGAAACTTTTTAATAATCATTGGCTTGATTTTATTCTTATTTAATAAAATGTGTACTAACTAAATTGTTGTTCTGTTGGGGAGAGGGTTCACCGAGCTTTTTACCTTGACATGCGGGAGGTTTTTCCCTCCTTAATTATTTTTGTCATTGTACTATTTTTCGTCTATTGTGATGGAGTTTTCATCACTTCATCACTTCTCTACTAGTGTGCGTTGCCATCATTTTTATAAGAAAGTGCATTTCTTCATGTTTGATGAGCACCTCTGCATTTAAAGAAAACGGGATGTGGTCATGTTTTGAATCTGTTTTAATAAACCCCTCTTGGATAGTCATATTTCTAGTTAGAATATTCAAAGATGTACAGAATCCTGCACAGAGGAAAATGGACTCTTTATAAAATCTCTTTATAAAGCAATGTTTACTGGAAATGTGGCCATGCTAAGTAAGGGTGTAGAAACAAGAATAGAACAAAATGGTGATCTAAAAGTTGGAGTCTATAGTGGAGACATAGATGCAGGCATTAGGTGCTCAGAGACAACCAGGGTCATATGCAGAAATCTCTACCTCAACAGAGGTCACTGGAGGTGTGTCACTGCCATGACAACATGAAAAACTCTACCCCTCCTGCTGCCATCCAGGGAGAAGGAAAGACAATGAGGAGAACTCTTACCTAATCATATGTTTACTGCCAGAGACTGGGCTTTAAACTGAAAATGACTGTTATCTTGGTTACACAAGGTTAAACGTTCCCTCTGGCATAGACTGAATGTTTATGTCCTCCTAAAATTCTATGCTGAAGCTCAATCCCCAGTGTGATGTTATTCGGAGGTGGAGCCTTTGGAAGGTGACTGTTACCTTAGAGCCTTCATGAGTGGAATTAGTGACATTATAAAACAGACCCCAGATGGTTCCCTTGCCTCTTCTGCCTTGTGAGGATGCAGGGAGAAGTCAGCAGTCTATAACCCAGAAAAGGGTCCTCCCCAGAGCTCGATTATCCCAGCATCCTGTTTCCAGACTTCCAGACCCCAGGACTGTGAGAAATAGACTTATATTGTTTATAAGCCACATATCTATCATATCCTGTTACAGCACATACCCTCCAAACATAAATGAATAAACCAGATCAAAGTTCATTTCCATTAGAGACATTAAAGGAAGGTACATAGTTGAACAGTTGAATTTTGTGATTCCAAATTCACACCTGCTACATTGCCTTGCACATTTCCTATGTAAAGGCAACTTGAAAAATAGGAATAATGTAAAACACAATGTGAAAAGAAGAATTTAGATAACATTATAATGCAGAAAAATTTGCCCTTTTGTACAAAGACTAATATATGGTGCTAAAATATTAAACACAATAGACACCTCTTATGCCACTGCCCATGCATACACACACATATGTGCATGCACATACACACACACAGACACACACACACACGCACACACACACACCACTCAGTTCCAATCCACTCATAAAAAGTTGACTTTTAAATTTCTATTACTATTCTAGGATAATGATGATAATGCATTAACATCAAATGATTGAAATTATATACATAACTCATAAGACCCCCATTATATATCACTCATAATAATTTGGACAGATAATCCAGACCAGAATTTTTTTCCTGCATATTCTTTTAAGGAAAGATATGTAAAAACAGACAAACACACAAACAAAAACAAAACAAAACAAAACAAAAAACATAGCATGTAAGTAGACCACTTGGGAAATCTCTAACAACTTAAGAGTATACAAATACTTTTGAAGCATCTCCAGATAGTTTATAAGCTTTTATTTATAAAAGAATTGCTGGAAGTTAATGTAGAAGATATTCCTAGCAATTCATTTAAGCAAGCCCCTTAGGACGATTAAAATGCAGTAAGTGATTTCTACTTACTGTACTCTGAAACAAAATGCAGTAGAAACATACAGTCTTTCGCATATCTCCCAAATTCATGGCAGAATAGATTTCTATAAAGACATTTGTGTTTTCCCTAATTCTCACACCTTTATCCTGTGAATTAGTACCTCTTCTACTTATATCTTATTTCCGTCCCATTATGTGTCTTTCATTCTAAATTATTTTTTTAGAACTCAGTCCTTTTTCTTCTCCTTTATATATTTTATCTCTTTGACCCAAATCGCTCTTTTACATTGGAACTTTCCAGTTGAACAAAACAATTGTAATCTATTCTTGTGTGGGGGAATCATGGCTTTACTTCTCTCAGCGGAGAGAACCTTTCTTTCTTACCTGCTGTCTCTCTACAATAAAATTCTGTATATGAAATAAAAGACTCAGGCATGTTTATGTTGGGCTGCAATATTTTTTCATAGTTCTGAATACTGCATACTATGATGCACGAGAGTCCATTAGCTTTTAAAAAAGGGTCGGAGTTAATAAAAGTGTCATATACCTGCTTCACAGCAGCAACAGCTACGGACTTCCTTATTTCCTCCAAATGGATCTCCCAACTGGGAGTCTCCTGGAGCTGTCAGAGAGCCAGTGGATAGGAATTTGTTCTGCATTCTGACACACTTAGAAAATAAGATAGATGATGATAAGATCTGCCTGCTGGATGATAAAGGCAAACCCTCCTCAGGTTCTCCAGAGACCCATGGCCATCAGCGGAAGCATTCTGTTTTATGAGCTATCAGTAGTGTGCTCTGCCACAAAGTCAAATCTCCAGAAGATAGAATCACACATATCTCTTTTCTACAAACTTTACTGCAAGTAGCAGCATTAAAAATTATCCATATATATCCAACATCACATTATTTAAAAAAAATTTTTTAATGTTTATTCATTTTTGAGACAGAAAGAGACAGAGTATGAGTGGGGTTGGGTCAGAGAGAGAGGGAGATGCAGAATCTGAAGCAGGCTTCAGGCTCTGAGCTGTCAGCATAGACCCTGATGCGAGGCTTGAACTCACAGACTGTGAGATCATGACCTGAGCCTGCAGTGGACGCTTAAGTGACTGAGCCACTCACATGCTCCCCGAACATCACATTATTAATAGGACTTTAGAAACCCAGGGGGGAAAAAAGAGTTTTGCCATTTAACTTGGACTTGTTTTCCATTACATTGCAAGCATTTTAAGATTGCTTGCTAGGAATTCTTTTCTAGGAATCACTCCATAGTTCATGCATAATAAATGATACATTTTCTGGATACATTGATGTTTGAAAAATGTTTCTAGTATGTACATTCTTTTCTTTATTAATGTCAAACTCTGTTAAACCAAGTGCTCTAAAATAGGGATGACTTTGTGTGTCAAGTGGCTAATGTGATCACTAGCATGAATGGTGGAGTCTCCTTGGCATATGCTCTAAATCTTCTGGGTACTGTACAGTTTGGGCCTCTGAAGTGCTGTTTGGTTATTTGCTGTGTTCAACCTTGTGCAGTCTTTTTTTAACGTTCAGAAAAGAAATAAATGGTATGACTATTCAGGCTTATTCTAATTTCACATATAGCCACCGTAATAAGTTGCTTTGTTACACTGCATGGCCTCACACACATGCCTTCACACACATGCCTTCTATATGAATGCAGTAACAAAAGACAATGCTTAAACCCTCTGGAAAGCATATCTAAAGCTCCGTTAAGATATTGTCTGTAAGGAACCCCTGGCATTAGGAACCCGACATGGTTAACAGTCTTCTCTTTAGCATGCTGAAGCCCGTATGGGTATTTCTCTCCTCATCAGCCAAATTTACACGATTTTTGAAGAGAAAGTAAGATGCACCGCTTTGGAGGCAATGGCTTCCTCAGAAGATGAAGAACTTCTGCGTGTGTTTTTGAGAGGTGGTAGTAGATATTTTATTTTTTACATGGAAAGCCAGCTGACCTTCCACAGACATGATAACAAAGTTTGTGATTCTTGTGAGCAAGATGTCTAACTTGTAGAAGGGAGCTCTGGTGGTTAAATCAGTGGCCACAAATCTTTTTGATATTCTATAGTCAAGAAGCAGGATATCCCCTCCTTTTGTGTTTTGTTTGTTTTAATGTTTATTTATGTATTTTGGGAGAGAGAGAGAGAACAAGCAGGGGAGAGGCAGAAAGAGAAAGGAAAGAGAGAATCCCAAGTAGGCTCCATGATGTCAGCAAAGATCCCAATGTGGACCTTGATCCCCAAACTGTGAGATCATGACCTGAGCCAATATCAAGAGTTGGACGTTTAATGCCCCCATCCCTCCTTTTGAATTTGAAAGGCTTATGACTGAGTCCTTTGATGAGAAGAGTTTGGAAGAGGCAAAGTTATATGATTTTCTAGCTGAAGTTATAAATGCAATACAGCTTTCAGCTTTCTTTTCAATTTTTGGGGGGTCCCTGAACACCAAACAATTGTTTTTTCAGTTGTTTCTTCAGGCCATAAGGAATAGCCACATATAGGCACCCTTTATAATAGTCATAGCTGGGCACACTGTAAGTAGCCAGAATTAATTTCCAGTCACACGAATGAAACATCTTAGCCAGCCAGCCATTTGAGCCTTCAGAAGACTTCAATTCTGCTGAATGTGACACAATAACATAAAAAAACCCAAGTGAATATTGCACAGCCAAGTCCTTTCCAAATTCCTGATCCATAAAGTAGTGAGAAAAATAAAATATTTGATTTAGATCTGTTTTTTTTTTTTAAATTTTTAAAATGTTTCATTTATTTCTGAGAGAGAGAGAGGCAGCATGATCAGAGGAGGGTCAGAGAGAGAGGGAGACACAGAATCTGAAACATGTTCCAGGCTCTGAGCTGGCTGTCAGCACAAAGCTGGTTGAGGGGCTCAAACTCACTAACCACGAGGTCATGACCTGAGCCGAAGTCAGGCCCTTAACCGACTGAGCCACGCAGGCACCCCTAGATCAGTTTTAAAATAGTTATGCAGTGAGGTTCCTGGGTGGCTCAGTCTTATGCTCAGGTCATGATCTTACGGTTCATGAGTTTGAGCCCCACATCAGGCTCTGTGCTGAGGGCTTGGAGCCTGAAGCCTGCTTTGGATTCTGTGTCCCCCACTCTCAATGCTCCTCCCCCACTCATGCTCTGTCTCTTTCTGTCTCTCAAAAATAAATGAACAAAAAAATTGTAATAAAAAATAAATGTTATGCAGCAATGAATAACTAGAACAGGAATCAACCAACAATTGTCTGATAGCTCAAAAGAGAAGTTTTAAAATTAAAAATAGTTTGAGGTTGTTATATACAGGACTGGAAGAATTTTTGTTACTTCAAAAATAGAGACCATTAATATATCATTTGAGGACGTCAAAAAAAGTAATGAGATTGTCTTACATTTCATTCTTGGAGGAAAGGTATGCCCCACAGAGCTGATTAAAAATAGCAGTTGTAAAAAATAATTATGTTGCTTCCTTCCTGCATCACGCTGAGTCCAGCTTATTTAGTAAATCCGGTTCCAATCTACGTAGAACACCACCAGTTCCATCATCACCATTACCGTTACAAGAAATTAGTGTGTCCTGATTAAGTTGTTAAAGGCTTCTATTAAAACACATTTATTTTGGCAGGCATATAAGATGCATCTTCATAATCTCTCCTTAACCGGGTTTTAGTGATTAGCTAATTACCATTTAGTTAGTTGTAGATGATTCTGTAAAAGACAAATCTTTTCGAAGGAGATGTTGCAGCCCAGGAAGCCAGACTCAGGGCCTCAAAAGACTGCCGAGAAAGAGAATTGAAAGAATCAGGAAGAGAGAGTAAACCCAGAAGACAATGATTTGTGCTCTCCTAATTCCATCTATGTGAATCTTCTATGTGAATTATCTTTAGCTTCCTTTTTATGTGAGCCCTGTCTTCTCCCCTGAATGATAAGAGCAATGAGTTTAAGCCTCCACTATGACCCACAGCAATGGAACCTTTCAAGCCTAGCATTCTAACAGAGTATGAAGAAAGCATTGAATGAACTTCTCTCTAATTTAACTTAAATAAATAATTCTTTTGTTCCCACACCCTGCCTATGTGACTCACTGTAGTAGGTCACATCATGAGAGGATCGCCAGTGATGCATAGTTTCTTCCACCTTGAGTGTGGGTGCACCCTGTAAATATGGCTTTATCACTCCAGGGATGAGGTTTGTGAAGGTAGATTCTGTTTCAACATGTGGGCTGGAGCAGGAAGCAGGTGGCAAGGAGTGCAAGTACCATTTATAATCTGACAGCAGCCCCAGCCAAAAACCAGTGAGAAAATGGGACCTCAAGCTCAAACCCTAAGAAACTGATTCTGCCAACAATGTCAATGAATTGTGAACCAGATTCTTTCCCAGAGCTTCCATGAAGCAACACAAATCAGCTGACACTTGATTTTCACCTATACGACCCTGAGCAATAAGTCTGCCTCAAGCCCAGACTCATGACCTCCTGAACTGTGAGCTAGTATGTAGGTATTCTACTAAAGTGCTGAAAGAGATGTAATTTGTTCACAGAAATAGAAAATTAATATAGGATATATATCACAATTTTACTAGTCTAATACAGTTCCAGAAATATAAGGTTAATTGTGTGTCAAGCTTTTTTAGCATTAGAAATCATTTTTGTATGTGTGTTAATGAGTCCAAATAAAGGCCAAATCCCCCCAATAAAATATTTATCAGGTATCTTTGGAAACGTATTAATTTTAAGTTTTTATTTATATTTTTTAAACAGTGTACATGTGTTCTGCATGCGCAAGATGAGGAGGGGCAAAGGGAGAGGGAGGGAGAGAGTTTCAAGAAGTCTCCATGCTCAGGGTGGAGCTTGACTCAGGGCTCAATGTCATGACTTAGAGATCATGACCTGAGCCAAAATCAAGAGTTAGTCATTGACTGAAGCACCCACATGACCCACTAGAATTATTAGTTTTAAGTAAATGTATCTTATAATTACTTTTCTTTCTTTATTCTTGTTTTCATCGTTGATAAGTGTACTATTAAATCCCCATCACCTATTTCACCCATCCGCCACCCACCTCCCCTCTGTTAATCATCAGTTTGTTCTCTGTAGTTAGGAAACTGTTTCTTGGTTTGTCTTTTTCTCTCTCTCTCTTCTTTTGTTCCTTTACTTGTTTGTTTTATTTCTTAAATTCCACATGAAAGCAAAATCATACAGTATTTGTCTTTCTGTGATGGACTTACTTTCTTAACATTATTCTCTCTAGCTCCATCCATGTTGTTATAAATGGCAAGATTTCATTATTTTTGTGGATGAATAATATTTCATTGTATATATACCACATCTTCTTTATCCATTCATCAGTCAGTGGACACTTGGGCTCTTTACATAATTATAAATAATGCTGCAATAAACATAGGGGTGTATGTATCCCTCTGAAGTAGTGTTTTTTTTGGAGTAAATATCCAGTACTGGGAATACTAGATCATGATGTTGTTCTATTTTGAATTTTTTGAGGAACCTCCATACTGTTCCAGAGAGGCTGCACCAGTTTCCATTCCCACCATCAGTGCACATGTGTTCTTTTCTCCACATCCTCACCAACCTTTGTTTCTTGTGCTTTTGATTTTAGCCATTCTGATAGGTGTGAGATGACATCTCATTGTGGTTTTTGTTTGCATTTCCCTGTTCACGAGTGATGTTGAACATCTTTCATGTCTGTTGGCCACATGCACGTCTTCTACGGGGAAATGTCTGATCATGTCTTCTGCCCATTTTTTATTTGGATTGTTTCTTGGGTGTTGAGTTGAATCATTACCTTATATATTTTGGATAGTAACCTTTTATCAGATACGTCATTTGCAATTATCTTCTTCCATTCCATAGGTTGCCTTTTAGTTTTGTTTATTGTTTCCTTTGCTATATAGAAGCTTTTTATTTTGATGTAGTCCCTGTAGTTCATTTTTCATTTTTATTTCCTATGCCTCAGGAGACATATCTGGAAAAATGTTGCTGTGACAGACGCCAGAAAATTACTGCCTGTGCTCTTTTCAAGGGTTTTAATGGTTTCAGGTCACCACTTTGAGTTTACTTTTATGTATGGAAAAAGAGAGTGGCCCTAGTTCATTCTTTTTCATATAGCTGTCCCGTTTTCCCAGCACCATTTGTTGAAGGGACTACCAAAGATGTGCTGACTTCAGCAGCACATACACTAGAATTGGAATGTACAGAGAATATAAGCATGGCCCCTGCTCAAGGATGACATGAAGAGACTCTCAAAGATTAATTAACCATATAATTGTGAGTTTATTTCTAGATTTGCTGTTTTATTCCATTGGTCTATGTGTCTAAATTTTATGCCAATAGCATACAGTTTTAATTATTACTGCTTTGTAATATAACTTGAAATCTGGGATTGTGATACCTCCAATTTTTTTCAAGATTTCTTTGGTGTTTGAGGCTTTTTGTAGTTCCATACAAATTTTAGGAATATTTGCTGCATTTCTATGAAAAATGCTCTTGGTATTTAGAAAGGGATTGAATTTAATGTGTGGACTGTCTTGGGTAGTATTGGCATTTTAATAATATTTGTTCTTCTAACCCATGAGTGTGGGATGTCTTTCCATTTCTTTGTGTCCTCTTCAATTTTTTTTCATCAGTGTTTTATAGTTTTCAGAGTACAGGTCTTCGCCTCCTTTGTTAAGTTTATTCCTGGATATTTTATTGTTTTGGGTGCATTTGTAAATGGGATTGATTTCTTAATTTCTCTTTCTGCTGTTTCATTATTAGTGTATAGGAATGTAATCAATTTCTGTATGTTGATTTTGTATCCTGTGACTTTGCTGAATTCACTTATCAGTTCTAGTTGTTTTCTGTTGGAATCTTTAGTGTTGTCTATATGTAGGATCATGTCATCTGCATATAGAGTTTTACTTCTTTCTTACTAGTTTGGATACCTTTTATTTCTTTATGTTGTCTAATTGCTGTGGATAGGATGTTGAATACTATGTTGAATAATGGTGGTAAGAGTGGACCTCCTTTCGTGCTCCTGGCATTAGAGGACAAGCTCTTGGGTTTTCTCCATTGAGTATCATATTTGCTGTGGGTCTTTCATGTAAGGCCTTCTTTATTATGTTGAGGTATATTTCCACTAGAACTACTTTGCAGAGAGTTTTTATCATACATGGGTATTGTACTTCATCAAATGCTTTTTCTGCATCTGCTGACATGATCATACAATACTTATCCTTTCTTTTATTGATTTGATGTATCATGTTTATTGTTTTGTGAATATTGGACCACACTCACATTCTATGGATAAACCACACTTGATTGTGGTGTATGATTTTTTTAGTGTATTGTTGGATTCAATTTGCTAATATTTTGTTGAAAAATTTTGGATCTATGTTCATGAGAAATATTGGTCTTTATTTTTCTTTTATTGTGTGGTGTCTTTATATAGTTTTGGTATGAGGGTGATACTGGCCTAATAGAATGAATTTGGAAGTTTTTTGTCCTTTTCTATTCTATTTTTTGGAATAGTTTGAGAATAATAGGCATTAACTCTTTTTTAAATGTTTGGTGAAATTCACCTGTGAAACTGTCTGGTCCTGAACCAGGGGTGAGATTTTTGATTACTGATTCAATTTAATTGTTGGTAAATGGTCAGTTCAAAATTTCTATTTTTTTTTTCCTGCATTAGAGTTCATAGGCTATATGTTTCCAGGAGTTAATCTATTTATTTTAAATTGCCTAATTTGTGGGCATATAGATTTTCATAATATTATCTTATGGCTGTTTTCATTTCAGTGGTGTTGGTTGTTATTTCCCCTCTTTCATTGTTGTTAGTGATTTTTTTTTTTATTGTGTTCTTTTTTTAAATGAGTCTGGATAGTAGTTTATCAATTTTGTTGAACTTTTCAAAGCCCCAGCCCCTGATTTCATTGATCTGCTCTTTGGGCTTTTTTATTTACTATATCATTTATTTCTGCTCTAATATTTATTATTTCCTTTTGTTTGATTTGGGTTTTGTTTGTTGTTCTTGTTCTAGCTCCTCTAGGTGCAAGATTAGGATGTTTATTTGAGATTTTTCTTGATTCTTGAGGTAGGTCTGCATTGCTATAAACTTCCCTCATTTTGCTGCATCTCAAAGGTTTTGTACTGTCATGTTTTTATTTTCACTTGTTTCCATTTAATTTTTAATTTTTTATTTGATTTTTTGGTTGACCCATTCATTGTTTAGTAACATGATATTTAATCTCCACATATTTGTGCTCTTTCCATATTTTTTTGGAGGTGATTTCTAGCAGTGTAGAACTACTTTCCTCTTCCAAGAAATATGCTGTACTTTGTTGTTGTCCTCTTTCACAAGACTTGGCCTATTAGCAATGAATCCACTTCAAAAATTTAAATAATAACTCTGGTCATGTTCATTACTTCTTTGTTGGGGGGAACTTTTATTTCAACTAACCCGTTGGGGTAACATGAGTCTCAGGCCCATCTCTTTTTTGTAATATTTTTCTCCCTAAATGTTATCTGTTGTTTTGGAAAGGTGTATATGATGCATTCATGTCTCTCTATGTCTCTCTTTGGTTACATAAGAACTTTCTGATCCTATATTTACTTAAATGCTATCTGTTCACCACACTGTCATTGGCTGAGTTTCTGGAGGGTCTAGATCCATCAAAAGCCTCATATAGTAAGTGTCTAAATAAGATTCCCATAGAACTCCCTCACTCCTGTTGAAAATACCCCTTTGCTTCCTTCTCCCATTGATTTATAGCCTGATTTCTAGAAAACACAGTATGAAGCAAATGCTGACATAGTAACCCTGTGTTAGAGAATACAATCCCAGAGAATCTCTGGTGATGGAGAAAGAGAAGTATGGCAGGGAAGGACAGATAGCAAATGCATGGGGATATTTACCAAACTAGATGCAGCTTCAGGATTCATTGTTCAGACTCATGAAATATCTGCAGAAAATCTACATAAGAAACTACTACATTGTATGGTAGTTGCACTATTCTGGACCTGGGGAATGAAGGAAGATGGATTTATTTGTTAGATTTCTTATACCTCATCATCAGCTAGTCAAAATCCACCCTACCTCCCCCCCCGCCCCAAAGCCTTAATACCTGTGCTGTTGTGGAATATGACCATGACTCAGTGTAATCACTGAGGAACAAGGAGCCTGGATGAATCACTTTTGCCATCTCTACCATATAGGGTTTTTCTGCAGGTAGTTTCTTGTAATAAAAGTAACATCCATCTTGCAAATAACCAAAAGAATGAAACAAGCCATTTTTATAACTCTTATGTTAGGAAATGACAAGATCCTGAGGCTTCAAGCAGAGCATGGGACATGTTGAGATGTAACACAAGTGGATTCAGGAACATCTAAAAGCTTATCACCTTACATAGGGTTGTCTACAGAAGACCATCAGGACCTATGCTTCATCCCATAGTTTACACAATGAACACAAGAAACACAAGACACCAAGGTGGCCACTTACCAGTGGATTCCTTCTTTCATACAGCCTCTTACAATCTTTAATATGAATCATTCTCCTAATCCCTTCTCATTCTCTCAAATTATTTCATAGAGTCATATGAAACTCATGGCTTAATATCCTCTTTTTTAAAATTGTTTCTTAAAATTTTTAAATGTTCTTTATTTCTGAGAGAGAGAGAGAGAAAGAGATAGCATGAACAGGGGAGGGTCAGAGAGAGAGGGAGACACAGAATCCGAAGCAGGCTCCAGGCTCTGAGCTAGCTGTCAGCACAGAGCCTGAGTGGGGCTCAAACCCACAAACCGTGTGATCATGACATGAGCTGAAGTCGGATTCTTAACCAACTGAGCCACCCAAGTGCCCCTTATATCCTCTACCTCTGTCTGTCTGTCTGTCTGTCTATCTATATCTATCTATCTATCTATCTATCTATCTATCTATCTATCTATCTATCAATCAATCATCTATCTATCTATCTATCTATCTATCTATCTATCTGTCTATCTATCTATCCATCCATCCATCCATCCATCCATCCATCCATCCATCCATCCATTTACTCATTTAGAACAGGGGAGGGGAAGAGAGAAAGAAGGAGAGAGAAAATCCCAAGCAGGCTCTGTGCTGTGAGCACAGAGCCCAACATGGGGCTTGATCTCATATCCGTGAAATCATGACCTGAGCTGAAATCAAGAGTTGGACAGTTAACCCACTGAGCTACCCAGGAGCCCTAATAGCATCTAATTCTTAATATTCTCAATCTCTTCTCTGAAGGAACTTTCATGTATGCCTTCTAATTTATCCTGAAATTAAGTTAAAACTTATCACAGATCTAAATGTAAAAAGTACTACTATAATATTTCTAGAAGAAAAATAGAAAAAAAATCTGTTGGATTTAGGCTAGACAATTATTGGATACTAAAAAATTTTTTAAATGGATTTCATAAAATTATAAGTTTTGTTTTTTGGAATACATTAAGAGAAAGGAAAATTATTCAAACACTAGGAGAAAATACTTGTACATCATATGTGTGATCAAGGACTTGTATCTAGCATAGATAAAGAACTCTCAAAACTCAGTATTAATAGAACAACCTAGTAGAAATGGGCAAAGCATTTTATTATTTTTTTAATGTTTATTCATTTTTTTAAGAGAGAAAGAGATAACACAAGAGCAGAGGAGGGGCAGAAAGAGAGGGAGACACAAGCTCATGAAGCAAGCTCCAGGCTCTGAGCCGTCTGCACAGAGCCTGACACAGGGCTTGAACTCACAAACCATAAGATCATGACCTGAGCCAAAGCTGGTTGCTTAACCTACTGAGTCACCCAGGTGCCATGGGAAATGGGCAAAGTATTTTAACAGACAGTTCACCAAAGTCGTGTAAATGGCAAAAAGCACACAAGAAGATGTTCAGCATCATTAATCACTTGAGAAATGAAAATCTAGGTTCAAAAAATCTCTATGTAAATGTTTATAGCAACTTTGTTCAAAATTACTCAAATTATAAAACAACCTTAATGTTCTTCAGCTGGCAAATGAATTGACAAATAGTGTGTTATATCCATACTATGGAACAATGGGAAGAATATTTACATGCATAAATCTCACATGATGCTTAAGGAAAGGCCCAAGAGTTTGCATAATTCTGTGACTGAATTTATATAGCATTCAGGAGTTGGCCAAAAATAATCCACTTTTATTGAGAAACAATTGATGTACATTACTGTATAAGTTGAAGGCATATAGTGCAATGGTTTGATTTTTATATAGTATGAAATGATTGCCATAAGAGGTTAATATATCATCTTACAGAGATAGAATAAAAAGAAGAGAAAAAAGTTTCCTTGTGAGGATCTACTCTCTTAACAATTTCCAATGCATCATACAGCACTATTAGCTATAGTCATCATGTTGTACATTATATCCTATTTATTTGTCATTTAACTCGTGTTTCTACCTTTTGACCACCTTCCTCCAACTTCCCCTCCCACTACCACCCACTTCTGATAACCAGAAACCTTATTTCTTTTTTTATGATTTTCCTGTGTTTACTTATCTATTTCTATTATTTTTTAATAATTTACATATAAGTGAAATAATTTCTCTGTTTGACTTATTTTACTTAGCATAATGGTAAAAAGCAAAATTTTCAGATAAAAGAATAGACCAATATATTATAGCTACTAAGGGTATGAAGTAGTTGACTAAAAATGGAAAGGATAAGGGAACATTTTGGGGATGAAGGAAGAGTTTTGTGTACTGAATGTGGTGTTGGTTTACACAACTGTGCGTTTTTCATCATTCATACAATTCCTTCTTCATCTTAATATTGTATATTTGTGGATTTCTTTAGTTTGGCCAGAAATGCACTGTACATTTTTTTTTTAATTACTTGGAATGTCTACTTATTTGGTATATTTTGTTACTGATTAAGAAGGCTTGTGCTTTGTAGAATAGAGTATCTTTCTGGATGTGAAACTTTCTTAAACTTATACATGGAAATGCCCTTGGGATTTGTTTTCCTTCCTGATCTGGTTATCCAAGCCTCTTGAAGAAGTCTTACTTCAATTCTCTTTCTTATTTTTGCAAAATTGAGTGTTCTAGATTGATTTTTAAAAAAGATATATCATTAAAAGAGAAAATAATTAGGCCATGCTCTTGTTTGATGAATTGGGTGTGAAGCAATTCAAGTTTGTTTCTCCTCAAATGTTGAAGTTACTGCTACATTGCCTTCTGACATCTTTTGCTAATTTAATACCATGTGTAGAGATTATCTGTTCTTTGTCTGATATCTGTTTATTCTTTGTCCTCTCTGTCTCAGAAGTTTTTAGTATTTGTTCTTTGTGTTCTACAACTTCACCATGGTATTTCTAGGTGCGATTTTTAATCACTACTTTGTGCTAATCATTCAGTCAATGTCTTCCAGGTTAAAGGTTTGTTTTTTGTTTTTCTTTTTTTTTCCAGATATGGAACATATTTTTCCTGTTACTTCTTTAACGTCCCCTTCCACTCTCTCATACCTTAATTTTCTTTGTTTCCTCTTTTGGAAAAAGTTATTTGAAGAAGGTTAAATTTCTTATATGGTGTTTCTTATATTGGTTTATATGTCCTAACTTTTCTCTTAGATTTTTCATCTTTCAAATTTTGTTCTTGGATATAAAAGGATCTAAAAGATTTGCTGGAGTCTAGTTTCCAGGTCCCCTGTTAAACTATTTCATTTTGACAAACACATGTGTGATTTTTGGAAATTGCTCTATTATCCTCTGATTACTCTGTTTACATAATAGCTTCCAACAATTTGAATAGCCTTTCAAAATTTCCCATCAGAGTATTAATCAGAATTTCCCAAAATTCTTTTCAATTACCTTAAATATATAGCATTTTTCAAGCATCATTGTTTAATTTGTTTGTTTAGATTTTCTGAACACATAGATTTGTCTCTGATCTCAGCCATCCTTATGTTCTGCTCATATCTTTGAGGAGAAAATTTGACTAATCAAAATCTGTTATTGCTCAGCTTTTGTTTGTGAAAAAGAAGTGTTGACTGTCAGTTTATGTTTTAAATTAACTTTAGATTTGGAAATTATTTTCAAGATAACGAAACTTTGTAAAAATAAAGGTGGTTCACAGAATGCTCATATATCCTTCACCAACATGAACCTGTCATTAGCATTTTACATAATTTTGTTTGCTCTATCTTTATATATGAGTATATGTGCATATACACTATATATAAGTATATAGTATATATATATGGTTTATAGAAACATATATAAATGCTAATATACTATATTTATAATAAATATAATATATAAAATATGTAAATATATGAGTATATATTTATACTTATATAATGTATACTTACACTTATGTATTATATGAGTATACTTATATATAAATATATATACAAATATATAACTACATATTTATACTTATATAATATATACTTATATTATACTTCTATATTATATGAGTATACTTATATTTTTATGTATTATATATGTGTGTATATAACATATACATTATGTTTATCTTATATTCATATAAATATATTTGCATATTATATTTATGTGTGTATATGTGTATATATAATATATAAACATATAGTATATATGATATGTAGGAAAATATGCAAAGTAAATATAATATATTTATAGTAATAAATTTATATAATATATAAACATAGATATATAAGTATATATTTATATTTGAATGATATATACTTATAGTATATTATTCTTATATGTTATATAAGTATACTTATATATTTATATTTTATATATATACAGAATATATTTGTATATATACTATATATTTATATATTTAACTACTTGAGGGTAAGTTTCATACATCATTGCCTTTTACTGATAAATATTTTATTGTGCATTTACTAAAGATGGAGATAATCTAATGTCTTTATAGCATTTTTTCTTTTCCAGTACAGGATCAAGTCTAGGATCATGTATTTCATTAAATTGTCATGTTTCTTTAGCTTCCTTTAATCTAGAACAGTCTCACAGTCATCATCATCTTCTACGATGTTGACATAGTCTGAAGACTATAGCCCTTTCTTTGGGAAAAAAAGTTTCTGGTTTTCTGTTTGCCAGCTTTTTCCTCATGATTAAATTGTGAGTCTGAATTCTCACCTGGGATATTGCACAGGTGAAGTTGTGTCCTTCTCAGGGCATCACATCTGGAACCACATAGAACTGTAACTAATTATATTAATTTTGATCACCTGATCCAAGTGTCATGAAAATTGTTCACTGTATAATTATCATTTTTACCCATTGCAACTAATAAGCAGTCTGTGGGGAGACATTGAAAAATCACGTAAATACTTGATCCTCATAAAAATATTCCCTGAACTTACATCCATTGATAATTCTTGTTTGATCTAATCTTTCTGGATGGTTACAAAATAATGATTTTCATCTACGTTTATCAGCCAGCCTTTACATTCTCTTATAAGCAAGCACCCTCAATTCTTCTTCTTTTATTTATGTGTCTATTCATCTTGTTATTGTTGTTTATAGGTGTGAATTCCTATTTTTCTCTGATTTAAATTTTTTCTGTATTTATTATTTTGGTGGTCCAGTTGTCCTAAATTTGACCAGTCAGGTCCCCTTTAGGCTGGCTCCTTCATCCCTGTGATAGTCTCTCTCCTTTAGGGGAGAGAAGGGGACCTACTTTTGTTCTCTTATAGCATGACTTTCCAGTCTCATCCTGTACCTCCTCTGTCCCAGCCCTGAAAAAAAGCCTTTTCTGACAAGTCCTCATTCCTTGTTTGTTTTGTTTTATTTTGTTTTGTTTAGTTTTTAGGCTGTGGGAAATGTCTGCTTATGACAGTTCTATATTTTGGGAGATGAGAGGAGAGACAGATATATTCCTTTCTTTGTCTTCAAATTATTTCCTGAAAGCTCAGTCTCAGTTTTTGTACCTCCTTGTAACTAATGATAATACTTGGAAATATTGGCTCTGTGGACTGAGATTATTTCATGAGTCAAAAGACTTCTGTTCATTGGAGCCTACAGAATCTTTATACTGAGTTCCAAATTGAAAATAAAACAAAAACGATAGGCATCTATTTAGAAGGCAAAAAAAGCATCTTTGGGATTTTCCTCTGATGAATAAAGTGATACTAGCTAATATTCACAATAAGGGCAGCCTATGGTAAGCTATATTTTTCTTTCATATTATATTTTTTATTTTAGGACTCATTGAAAAATTCATTCATTTTATTCTTAGGTGAGGAAGGCAGACATTGAGTAACATGCAACTCCTACCATCCCTAATATGATATGTTTGTATTAGTATATGTTCTGTGGAAGACAAACTTATATGAGAGCTTCACAAATATCTGTTGACTGAATAAAGATAAGCCATTGACATCTTCTGTAATGAGGGAAATAATTTGAAAGTCAAGAGAGAAAGAGAAATAAGAGATTCTTATCAGTTTTATTTATACCTTTTCTGCTAATTACATCAGGCAAAATAATAAAATTTTGCCATAATAACATATGTAAATTACTTAATACATTGTCACATGGTGCATTTAATTTCATTTCTAAAGTGAAGCAAAACAGTGATAATTTGTCCTTCCTTTGGATTTAGCACAAAATGCAATTTTTTTTAAGGTAACTCATTTAACAAGCCTGGTCCCTGTCTATAATCTTCAAAGTATATTGAATGATGAACATTTTCAAATTACATGGTCTGCAGTTCCTGGTTCCACTACATTTACACCTGCTTTCAGACTCACTGAACTGTATTTGATGAGGCTGCATTTGGTCCAGAATCTTTCTTTGGGTACATAATTGAAACTGTTCTACCAAATCTGTTTCAGTTAGGCAGTCTATAGTCACGTCATTCTGTTAGCCCCTGAGAAATACCCACACTGCCACACACACTTAGCATGCATGTTAAAATTCCATTTAACCGCTTTTCTAGGGTGTGGGTGACACTCAACCCTACTGTTCAGTGACAGTCCAGGATGACAGGTTCCATGATGAAAAATTGAATATTCCAATGGGTGTGGTCTCTAAGGATTAGGAGGAAGAATTCAGACATGAACATGTTGCATAAAAATGAGTATTAAAAAACTGGCCCCCAATTTCACAAACATGTATCTGTCTACAAAGCTTAAAGTGAAGTCTTCCATCTGTGCAATCAGTTACAGCTCTTATTTGGTCGGTCCCCTATTCCTCCGATGGGGACATTATAAAGCATCAGAAGGCTTAGATAGTTGCATAAACAGGTACTAACTACACTTCTCTCAACTACCTTTTTTTCCCCCACTTCCATGCTTAGAAAATGATTAATTCATTTCCCTAGTCAGGCATAGAGCAATAATGGCCAACTTGTAAGTTTGTCTTTATTCTGTACCAGAAAAAAATCTCCCTCTAGGCTTTCTTCAGAAGTACACATTTACCTAAAATGGAAAAATAAGAAAATAGTACCGGTTCACTAAAGAAATTAGGAACAAAGGGGACATGCTAAAGCACAGGACAGAATGTTAGTTTTACCTGAGTCGATGTCAAGATGCATATGAAGAAAAGTAGATGCTGTTGTTAGAGCACGTCCAAAGTCACTGAATAAAAAATTTATGGAAATGACACAGTTTTTAGATTTTTCCTGCTGATAATGCTAAAGAACTTAACAGCCAGCAGCCCTCTTTGATGAAAATGGAAGTCAAAGATGTAGATTAATTTTTTTTCAGTTTTTATTTAGATCAGGGACTCTGAGATGCAGTGATATCCTTTGCCATGATAATGGTATGGACTCTAAAAAAGCGAAGAGAGAATGGCTTCTAAACATAGTGCAGTAGAATTCCACATTCATAGCCAGAAAAATCTAGACTGAAGTCTCATTGCCTTATCCTCTATGGGACCTTCAACTGGACACATAAACTTGTACATCTGCTTTCTCAAAACAGAGCACTAGCACTAGCTAGCACTAGCACTAGCAATGAGTCATCCCTGTGCCCTAAACATTTTCAAAATGACTGAGAATACATTTTGTCAACTAGAAAGTGCTACATACACTTAAGATATTTCTGAAATGGTGAACTTTTTTTAAGGAAGAATTCTTTGTTCCCTGGTTTGGATTAGTTGCTCTGGCCTCTATCTTTTGTGGCATCCCATGCCTCCCTCTAGCTCAAAGACATAACTATAGCACAATGTGGTAAGTGATCTCTAACTGGAAGACAGAGAGCTAATATGAGAGAGAGGGAATGCATCTGATTTATTTCTATATCTCTGGTGCCTAAAATAGTGCATGCCACTTACTGGATACACCACAAACTTCTGATCATATTGTTGTATAACCAAGTACAATCAATTTGGAATACAATGTGAATATATTACTTATACAGCAAATGCAAAATCACAAGTGTTGGACAAAAGGGTAAACACAAAAACACCAACCTTATTCTATCATTCCCCCATCCCAGTCAAAATTAGTTCCCTTTTCCATATAACTACAAAAACACATAATCCATGAAGAGCATGGTTTGTCAGTATAGGAAGCATTAAAGGACTTGATAATGTAATTTAAAATAGGGGTTGGAAAAAATGGGCTCAGAAGAGTTCAGACATCACTTTTCAGCAAGCAAAAGAAAAGTCAAAAAGAAAAGGAGAAGGTAATAGCACACAGAAGAAAAATAGAGGGGCGCCTGGGTGGCTTAGTCGGTTAAACATCCAACTTTCGCTTAGGTCATGATCTCGCGGTTCGTGGGTTCGAGTCCCGTGTTGGGCTCTGTGCTGACTGCCAGCTCAGAGCCTGGAGTCTGTTTCGGTCTGTGACTCCTTCTCTCTGACCCTCCCCTGCTCATGCTGTCTCTCTCTCTCTCTTCTAGAAATAAATAAAACATTAAAAAAAAATTAAAAAAAAAAAGAAGAAAAATAGAAAAACCTGGACTTGATACAAGAACAGGAAAACTGATTCTTTCTTTCCCTTCCTTTCATTGTTTATTGAGTAAGCACATGTTTTCAGAATATCCCAGTGATTGCATAGGTGGTGTTTTACTCTGGGCAATGATGCCCTTTTGGTGTTCTGAGCACCCAGTTTCCAGTGTGTGTTGAGAGGGCAGTGACTTTCACCTACACCAAAAAACAATTCTTGGACAAGAGCTGGGTGTCTAAGAATTCTGACACTCACATCATTTCTGACACTATGTACCAGGAGATACCATCACCTTTAATGGGTTGAAGGCTCAGTCCTATGAGACTGCACAGTTTCTCCCCACCAATCCCCCAAGTTCATATGCCAGTGGCAGGTCCAGACTGTTATCTGTACTTCAGATCAACTAGCTCTATCAATAAGAGGCCCCTCCAACCTCCTCCTCAAGTTTATTTATTAGCTAAAGTGACTTACAGAACTCAGAGAAAAACTTTCTTACTAGATCACCAGTTTATTATAAAAAGATACAACTCAGGAACAACCATAAGGAAGACATGCATAGAACAGTGTGGAGAAGGTATGGGGAGCTTCTATGCCACTCTCTGGATTTACCACTCTTCCCACATCTCCATGTGTTCACCTGGAAGTTGTCTGAAATATGTCTTTTGGGTTTTTATGGAACCTTTATCACAGAGGTACAATTAATTAAAGCATTGGCCATTCATTCAACCTCAAGTTCCTCTTCCCTCCCTGGAGGTCAAAGAGTAGGACTGAAATTTCAAACCTTCTATCACAAGGTTAGCTCCAATGGCAACCAGCTCCCATCCTGAAGTGCTTTGCAAAAAAAAAAAAAAAAAAGTGGGGGGGTCACTTCATTAACATAACAAAAGACACCTTAATCACTCCCAGCCCTTAGGAAATTCCAGAGTTTTTGGGAACTGTGAGACAGAAATGGAGACAAAGACCATATATATACATTAAAACCTTGATTTTGGAAGCATAATTCATTCTGGATACATGCTTGTAGTTCAAAGCACTTGTATATCAAAGGGAGTTTTAAGAACCACTGACTCAGTTGTGATTATGTGACATTCGGCATTATCTACTCCTCTTGCAAGACATCACTCTTTTATCAACTTAAAATTTATTAGAAATGTTTGATCGCCTTGCAGAACACTCATAGGACAAGTTACTTGCAATCCAAGGTTTCACTGTATATTTATATCTTATGATAAATCCCAATATTACTATGTGGTTTCTATTGTCATAGCTCAAAAATACATGGATAAAGAAAAAACTCCCTTGGATTGGGAACTTGGTAACATTCAACAATTTACAGTTCATGCTTTTTCTCCCTAATTAAGCTTGAATTCATATAACCTGACATAACATAAGTTAGCAAAAGAAAAGCCTTCAGAGTATTTGTCCAGAGTTGCCAGTAATATTAGGGTTTCATATATCAGCAAGGCAAATACACTTAACAGAGAACTGACAAAAGGTTGTTCAATTTTGGGTGTTACTTATAATTCAAACCCAATTCTTTGTTAGCTTATTTTAAATAATGCATGGCCTAATGTTGACTATTTCCCCTAGGATACTATTCTTTGATGATTCCACTTTTTTCCTCCAACTTGGACTCATTTGACTCTTCTTAAATTACATGTTATTTTTTTTAACCAACTTTGAGCTCAGATACAAGATTTTCAATTTCCATATTTTCATAACACTCCTAGTTTGCTTATTACTTAGCCAATTAATTACACATGTTCCTTTAATCTTTCCTCATGCATTAATTTCTCTACTTTATATATCATTTTTCTTTGAACTATTTCTAGATGTTTGGTGTGTCTGGTTCTAGGATGTCACTTACCTTCTGGGATTGTTAAGTGCTTAGAAACCATTAGGAGACCACCAGTTAAGGCTGGTCACCTAACCAGAGTGATGAGAATAGAGATTTAAATTCGTGAACTCTTTTTTTTTTCTTGATAAATACATTTTATACTCGGAGGAAAAAAGCACTCCCTATCTTACTGAATGTTTGATTCATCTATCCAGCTCATTTTTTTAAAAAATATTTTTATTTATTTCTAGGAGAGAGAGACAGCATGAGCAGGGCAGGGTCAGAGAGAGAGGGAGATACAGACTCTGAAATAGGCTCCAGGCTCTGAGCTGGCAGTCAGCACAGAGCCCGATGCGGCGCTCGAACCCACGAACCGCGAGATCATGACCTAAGCAAAAGTCAGACGCTTAACCGACTAAGCCACCCAGGCGCCCCTATCCAGCTCATTTTAAGTAATTTTTAAGACTTGGAAATGTCATGAGTAAGGGGAAAGAACCCTGAAGTGGGGCTCTGAAAACCTGAGTCTTAGAGACTCTGGAAAATAAGACCTAAGGCATCATAGAATGTATGTCACTTGTGCAAATAAAGAAATAGTATCAGCATCATAAGACCTGCCTTACTTTCTCTGTAGAAGTGTCGTGAGCTCCAGGAGCTCCATGTGAGATACAGGTGATAAACATGCCTTGTAACCTACATAGCACATTAAAATTATAAAGTAGAATTAGTCCTTCATGTTTTGGACATTGGCATATAAAAATGGTAACACTGCTACTTTTTCATGCCATCATTTATAATTGAGTTTAACTCAGTGACCATGAATTCACATAAAACCATAAGACTCTGATGAGAAAGTATTTCATAGATGACATCTCAAGCTATTACCAGGAAGAGGGTTGAGAAGGTTACAAATGGCCACATTAGAGCAGGGGAATGACTAAGCATTTGAAAAGAGAAGGAAGAATGTGCTTATTTTATTAGAAGGGAGGCAAGAGGTCAGAAATTTAAAAAAAAAAAAAAGAGAAGAAACAGGAAGCTCAGAAATGGGAAGACTCATGGAGTCCATTAGGTGCCGAAAGGCTGTTCCAGATGGTCAGAGATAGCGTGGGAGAGCAATCCTCTGGGACAAGGACTCAGACAATTGCAACAGACTGTGACTGAGGATGATGATTGTAGATCAGTCACTCTTTTCTTTTTTGGGAGAAAAATAACACCGATAGAAACATTACTCTCTACCTCCCATCACACCCCACTTTTAATCTTTTCTTTTAAGGTATGCTTCTAAGCATTGTCCTAAAATTTTTTAAGTCCTGCAGTTAAATTTTTTTAAGGTTTTCTAGAAATTGACTACATTCATAGAATTTCCCAATAACATAGAGGAAATAATACAAATGGTCTGAATCAACACCAGGTTAACAGTCTTGCCCACACACAGCAATGGAGGTCTCCTGGATGACTTAGTATTGTCATATTCCAATCATTCTTCAAGAAAAGCTTCCATAAAGTTCAGTAGCTGGATCAAAAAAAAAATCCTACTAGGCTCAATATGTTGACAATTTTGTAGGAAAGGAGTAAAACAAAATGACTTTTTTCTGAGTTCATGCCAACAGCATAATCCACCAAAGAATACAACTTAAAAAAATCTCAGACATTAACAACAGATCTCTACCAATTCAGCATCCTCAGAATCTCTGAAATCCTGCCTTCCCTCTTTATCTCTCTGAAACAGCAAATGAATTAATGCTTTTGATCTCTTCTCTGGGGAAGGGTAGGTCTCTCAGCAGCCTCTAATTTACTCTCCTTACATACTGATATGCTCACCTTAGTTCTGGGTAGTTTTCTTTAAAGTTCGTTCGTTCTTTCTTTCTTTTCTTTCTTTCTTTCTTTCTTTCTTTCTTTCTTTCTTTCTTTTCTTTTCTTTTCTTTTCTTTTCTTTTCTTTTCTTTTNNNNCTTTAAAGTTCGTTCTTTCCTTCCTTCCTTCCTTCCTTCCTTTCTTTCTTTCTTTCTTTCTTTCTTTCTTTCTTTCTTTCTTTCTTTCTTTCTTTCTTCTTTCAAGAGAAAGAGAGAGCAAGCAAGAAGGGAAAGGGCAGAGAGAAGGAGAGAGAATCCCAAGTAGGCTCCACACCGTCTGTGCAGTGCCTGATGTGGGGCTCGATCTCATGAACCACGAGATCATGACCTGAACAGAAATCAAGAATCAGATACTTAACTGGCTGAGCCAGCCAGGTGCTCCGTGGGTAGCTCTCTTTAAATGGCAGTCCTCAAGTGTTGTTATCAAGACCATTTTGCACTTAAAAATAATTGAGGATCCCAAGGAATTATTGTTGATTTGGGTTATGTCTATTGGTATTTACTCTAGAGGTAGTCCTCATTTTGTATGTTACCATGCTACCTATAACTCAAGAATGTCCAGGATTTTACCTGAGTTACCACAGAGCTTTGGAAGAACCAAAATTGTGGTTCTAGTAGGCACGGTTTTATTCAGCATAGCAGACTGTAAAGTGAGGATTGCTTATCTAAGACATTTAAGTTGAAACATACAAAATGTTTAATTAGTAATTTATTTTGAAATGACAACAAATGAATCATATGCAAACATAAATAGAAACCATGTTTTCCCATTTCTTCACTGGTTTGTTTGGTGGGGGAAAGGGAGAAAGGCAAACCATGAGAGACTCTTGAATGCTGACAAAAACTGAGGACTGATGGATGTGGGGGGGAGGAGGGGATGGGCATGGAGGAGGATACTTGTGGAGATGAACACTGAGTGTTATGTGGAAACTAATTTCACAATAAACTATTTTTAAAAAAAAAAAAAAGAAAAAGAAACCATGTTTTCCCAAACAAAAGGAAATTAGCAAGAACACTTTGTTTTATTTTTACAACTCTTTAATATATGGCTTAACAGAAGACCACTAAGACAACTGAATTCTCTCATCTAGATCTGCCTTCAAGCTGTTGAGATCTGTTCAGGTTAAAGTATATGGAGAGAGTATGGACTCAACAGACTTATAGTTGGAAAAAGGAGTAGTAGTCTATTAGTCTTTTCAAATAATTGTAAATATCCTTTGATATTATATCAAAACTCAACAAGAAGTAGAATTTCAAAGATGGAATGCAATGAAGAATGTCAAACTGTATCAATTAACTTTTGATAAACTTTTACTTTAAAATCCACTGGTTTATCTTGCATTTCAATGAATTTTACCCAGGCACTATTGTTTGTAGTATGATGCAATGGTTATTAGCAAAGCTTTGGTTCATTGAATTATGTCAATCTTCCAAATGCTGACACATTTCATTATAAAATATCAATAAAACACTCATTAATCCTACTGATCTCATCAGGCATGACTCTAAGTTTTAGCCATTAAGCTATCAAAGACAAAAACAAGTTTACCAAAATTCCAAGTTTCCTTGAAAACACAAATGATATTGGTATGGAAATGTTGACATTCAGAGCCAGTGGCCAAGAAAGAATTCTTGAGACATCTTTGGTGCAAAAAGGGGTTCTTCTTAAAACACAGGGATGGGACCCATGGGCAGAAACAGCTGCACTGGGGCTGTGACGGATGATTATATGCCTTTTCCTTAGAAGGGGGTCAGGGATAGCAGTGAGTGTCTAAAGAATTTTGGAAGCAGAGTTTCCAAGACCTTGAGGGGGGCTAACTATTTTTAGGAAAAGGTAATTTTTTATTTTCTAGTGAAACTTTAGTCATGATACCCTTCATACATGTAGCAGTGGGCCATATGTTTGGAAGATGATTGCTAACATACATTTGCGGGATAGAGATAAAGGAACTTTCCAGTGTAATGTCTATATGTTAAAGCAGACTTAGGGGATACTGGAGGTTGGTCTAACATTGCCTTTTGCCCTTAGCAAAGTGACACTATCAAGGCAGCTGTCCTCCTAGAGCAATATCACCATGCCTGTCTCAAGGACTTGTCAATGTGTTATAAGTTGTAAGGAAATTTAATTTTTCTTTTTTTTTTTTTTTTTTTTTACAAATAGTTTATTGTCAAATTAGTTTCTACATAAGACTCAGTGCTCATCCCCAAAGTGCCCTCCTCCATGCCCATC
>NW_024083160.1:0-28681 GCF_003009895.1 Hyaena hyaena | reverse complement strand
GTTTCCAATGTCTTCAGATCTTTTCTGTGTGATGTATGGGCGCGAGTGCAAGTACGGAGCTCCTTACTTCTCCGCCATCTTGCCCTCTCTCCGCAGTTCACTTTTAATCCCCATCACCTATTTAACGCCCCTACACCACCACCACCTCCCCTCTGGTAACCATGAGTTTGTTCTCTATAGTTAAGAGTCTGTTTATTGGTTTGCCTCTCTTTTTTTCTTTTGCTCATTTGTTTTGTTTCTTAAATTCCACATATGAGTGGAATCATATGGTATTTGTCTTTCTCTGATTTATTTTACTTAGCTTAACACTCACTATTTCTAACCATGTTGTTACAAATAGCAAGATTTCATCCTTTTTTATGGCTGAGTCATATTCCACTGCATGTATGTCGATAGATAGATATCTCACATCTTTATCCATTCATCAGTTGATAGACATGGGCTACTTCCATGATCTGTCTGTTGTATCCTTTTAATTAAGTATTTTTGTCCTCTTTGGGTAAATGCCTACTAATGCAATTGCTGGATTGTAGGATAGTTCTGTTTTTATCTTTTTGAGGAATCTCTATACTGTTTTCCAGAGTGGCTGCACCAGTTTACATTCCCACCGGCAGTGCAGGAGAGTTCCCCTTTCTCCACATTGTAACCAACACTTCTAGTTTCTTATGTTGTTGATTTTAGCCATCCTAACAGGTGTGAGGTATTATCTCATTGTAGTTTTTATTTATAGGTCCCTGATTATCAGTGATATTGAGCATCTTTTCATGTGTCTGTTGGCCATTTGGATGTCTTCTTTGAAAAAATGTCTATTTATGTCTTCTGCCCATTTTTTAATTGGATTATTCATTTTTTGGGTGTGAAATTTGGTAAGTTCTTTACATATTTTGGATACTAACACTGTATCATATATGTTATTTACAAATATTATCTCCCATTTTGAAGGTTGCCTCTTAGTTTTGTTGATCTTTTCCTTTGCTGAGCAGAAAGATTTTTATTTTGATGAAGTCCCAACAGTTTATTTTTGCTTTTGTTTCCCCTGCCTCAGGAGACATACCAAGAAAGATGTTATTTTGTTTGCTCTCAAAGACCTTACTGGCTGCGTTCTCCTCTAGGATTTTTGTGGTGTCTGGTTTCATATTTAGGTCCATTATCAATTTTGAATTTATTTTTGTACATGGTGTAAGAAAGCGGTCCAGTTTCATTCTTTTGCATGTTGCTGTTCAATTTTCCAAACACAATTTTTTGAAGAGACTGTCTTTTTCCCACTAGATATTTTTGTCTTGCTTTGTCAAAGACTAATTGTCCACATAGTTTTTGGTTAATTCCTGGATTTTCTATTCTGTTCTATTGATCTATGCGTCTATTTTTGTGCCAGTACCATACTATTTTGATCACTACAGCTTTATAATATAAGTTGAAGTCTGGAATTGTGATGTCTCCAGATTTTCTTTTCTTTTTCAAGGTTGTTTTGGATATTAGAGTGTTTTGTGATTGAATACAAATTTTAGGATTGTTTGTTCTAGCTCTGTGAAAAATACTGTTGGTATTTTGATAGAGATTGACTTAAATGTATAGATTGCTTTGGGAGTATAGACATTTTCATAATACTTAGTCTTCCAAACCATGAACATGGAATGTTTTTCCATTTCTTTATGTCATCTTCAGTTTCCTTAATCAGTGTTTTATAGTCTTCAGAACAAACTTTTCACTGTAAATAAACAACCTAACCTACACCTAAAGGAGCTAGGCAAAGAACAACAAATGAAGTCAAAAGCCAGCAGAAGGAAGGAAATAATAAAGATTAGAGTGGAAATAAATGGTACAGAAACTAAAAAACCAAAAAAACAGATCGATGAAATCAGAGATTTGTTCTTTGAAAAAATTAATAAAATTAGTAAACCTCTATTCAGACTTATCAAAAAGAAAGGAGAAATTACCCAAAATAAATTAAATCACAAAGAAGAGAGGAGAAATAACAACCAACATCCCTATAGAAATACAAACAATTATAAAAGAGTATTATGAAAAACTATATGTTCTTCAAAATTGGACAACATTGAAGAAATGGATAAATTTCTAGAAATATATAACCTACCAAACTAAAAGAGGAAGTCAGAGGGAAACTTGAATGGACCAATAACCAGCAAGGAAATTGAATCAGTAAAAAAACAAAAAACAAAAAACAAAAAAACCTCCCAACAAACAAAAGTCTAGGGACAGATGGGTTTACAGGGGAATTCTATCAAACATTTAAAGAAAAGTCAATACCTATTCTCCTCAAATTATTTCAAAAAATAGGAAAGGAAGAAAAATTCAAAATTCATTTTATGAAGCCAATATACCTTGCTACCATAACAAGATAAAGACTCCACTAAAAAAAGAAAACTATAGGCCAATATCCATGGTAAACAGAGATGCAAAAAGTCTCAATAAAATACTAGCAAAAAGAATCCAACAATACATTTAAAAAAGCATTCACTATAATCAAGTGGTATTTTTTTTCCTGTGTTGCAAAGGGTGGTTCAAAATTCATAAGTCAATCAGTGTGATACATGATATTAATAAAAGGAAGAATAGGAACTATATGATCATTTCAATAGATGCAGGGAAGGCACCTGACAATGTAAAACATCCATGATAAAAACTTCAACTAAGTAGCTTTGAAGGGAACATACTTCAACATAATAAAGGGCACTTATGAAAAACGCACAGCTAATATCATCCTCAATAGGGGAAAAGAGAGAAATTTTCCCCTATGGTTGGGAAGAAGACCAGGATTTCCACACTCACTGCCATTATTCAACATAGCCTAATAGCACGGAGCCTGTTTCAGATTCCTTTCTCTCTCTGCCCCTCCTCTTCATACATGTGTGCTCTTTCTCTCTCTTTCTCAAAAATAAATAAGTACACCTAAAAAAAAGAATCAATCACATTTACAATTGTACCAAAACCAATAGGATAACTAGGATGTTTTCCTTTCAAAATTAAGGACAAGAGAGCCAGAAAGAGGAATGGGAGGAAGAAATACACCCAATGCATATCTGGAACTACAGCTCAAAAAATATGTTGTCTAATTGTATCTAGAGGATGAGGGAAAGAATGTAAGCTACAAGTGAATGGAAGATGATAGCATTCTCAAAGAATCTGAAGTCTGGAAAATAAGCCACTTTAGGAATAAGAGAATTGGAAATATTAAATAAGATACAAGAGAAGAACTTAGAAATGGACATGCCTAGGGCCCCTGGGTGGCTCAGCTGGTTAAACATCCAACTTCAGCTCAGGTCATGATCTCATGGTTTGTGGGTTCTACTCCCCAGACGAGCTCTGCACTGACAACTCAGAGCCTGGAGCCTGCTTCAGATTCTGTGTCTCCCTCTCTCTCTGTCCCTCCCTGCTCATACACACTCTCTCCCTTAAAAATAAATAAACATTAAAAAAGAAAAAAAAAAAAAGAAAAAGAAATGGACATGCCTACAGAATGGGCATTTGGAACCTTACATTGGAACCCAGGAAAAAGGTATAATTAGCTTTGACATCATCTTAATATATTTATTTATTTATATTTAAAGTTCTAAAACTGAGATTCATTGAGAAAATAACTAGTTTTTAATGTAATAAGATGTGAACCATCTTCTCTACCCCATTTTTATTTGGATGAAGACTATTGCCATGATTATGACTCCTCACATTTAAGGTATTGCTTCATTTTTACTTAGTTTTGGCTAATGTAGAAGATGATTAAAAACCTGAAGTGTGAGTGTTTTTATGTCATTGAAAAGGTGAGAAATCCCATTTAACACTTCTGCTGTAGCCCTTTGGTCATGCCTTGGCAATCAGTGGATTGCTGCTGCTGCCTAGATTGAATATGAGGGTATTTATTTGTTTCCCAACTAAATAAATGACACACTGCCCTAAGTGATATTATTGCAATATAAAATGGTTAAAACAACTTCCTTGGGATATTGGACATTATAGTTGTTCTCTGGGTCAGCTGAACTCAGATTGTTTCAAGAGTTATTGAATTTTATGAAACTCTCAGTTATTCCAAAAGCAGTATTACTAAACAACCTGATAGAATATTCCCTTTTTTCTCACATTCTTTAAACTAAATCTAAAGGCAGTGGGACTGTGTGTAAACATATTGCATCCCAAGCTACCCTAAACAGAAATTGATTTCACACAGCATCGGCAAGTATCTAAATCTCTGTGAATTAGTGAGATGCCTGTGATGAAATGCAAAGTAATTCCCGGTGGATCAAATCAGTGATCATCTGTTGTGTATGTTGAGTTTAAGTCAACTTATTTGTCTAAGAAAGATGGGTTCATTAAGAACATTATAAAATAAATTAAGGTAGAAGATCCTATTAGGAGAGGAATGACTGCAAGACTCACTCTGCTTTAATAAAAATATTTTCTATTTGATAGCTGAGCTTGAGCAGAAAATGATAATTTTTTAGACAAAGAAAAAATAAATGTGAGTGTGCATTTACATTTGTTTCCTCTTAATTCCCTATAGTACAGTTTTGTTGCTTTATTATGATAGACTTTGTCATAAAGAAAAACATTTTTGTTCTCAGCTTTCCCACTGCTATGAAATAAAATTAGTTTCTGATAACATATAAATATAACTGGCCAGTATTTTTGAGGGCTAACCCAATCTAAGATTACCATATGTACTCAATTTCTCTTCCTTCCACAGAAATCTTTCTGAAATTATGAGTGGAGAGAGTAGACTATAAATTCTAAAATAATAATATTCATGCCATATGAATGTTGGCTGAAGTGTTGGTGTATCACCATCCACTGACTCCTACATCATAATTTCAGGGGACACTGGCAAGGATTTAAGTGGAATTTTTCCTAAAAATGTTATAAAGGAAATGTTGACACAGAACTGGCTGTAGTGTTTAGCCAAGTTTTATGTTAGCAGAAGGTCAGCTTTTGAGATCATGTTTTCTCTCCAGGGAGCGGAGAGTGGGGGAGGGAAATAGATCAAAGTTCCTTTTGAGTGGTAAGAGAGCTATAACATTTTATTTTCATAAGTTTTCTTATATGAAACTTCCACAAACTCCCCTTAAGAAATACGAATTACATAGTGCCTCTTCTACCTAAGTTATTTGGGAAATCTCACAAAATAACAATCCTCCTGCTGGGTGGACAAATCCCTAGCTGACTGTTGTTCAAGAAAGTCTTGGAGGCAGAGATAATCAGCCTCTGGAGAATCCGTCAGGAAAAGAAAAACAAAGACAGCCTCATAAAGAGTAAATAACATTCCTGATAATATATAAATGTAGCATAGGATAGCAGGCACTTGTCTTAGTTATGGGCATTATAGTTCAGTGGTTAATAGAGAAGACTCTAGATCATGTTACCTGGCTTTGAATTCTTGCTCTACAATTGACCAGCCATGGACCTAGGGCAAAGATGAATAGTTTCTCTGTGTGTCCATTTCCTTATCTGTAAGGTGAAACTAATGATACCTATTTCATTGATGTTTCTGGGGAAGCTTAAATCAGTCAACACATAAAATGTGCTGTGAAAGAACGCCTGAGAGGTAGTAGGTGCCTCCTATCTATTACTGTGATTATTATTAACTCTGCTGTCTTTGAGCTTCTGGTAGGTCATTACAACTGGTATGTCCATCAAGGGGACAACTGGAGAGAAGATCATTCCTTCAGTATTTCTTCAAAATCAAGGAAGAAATATATCCCCTCCCACCCACAGTTTAATACTTATATTACCAAGCTAATAGAAGTATGCTTAATATTGTATTATTAAATATTAATTATTAATTATGTAGCATTATTACATATTATACATGTCACTCCAAAAATTTCTTAGAAAAGTAAATTTTACTTTATATCCACGTACGTCTGCTATTAGCTTCACAAGCTATTGGTTGCTGAGAGGTGTGTATGATGTGAAAGAATTTGGAAATAGGTTCTATTACCCAATTAATTGGCTTTATATATGTTGTGTCATCTCACTAGGCATATGGTCTTAGGCAAGATGTTCATGTAAGAAGTGCTTCAATTAATACAGTTGCCAACAACACAATAGTAATAATTATGGAAATAAGAAAATGAAACTGCTGATTTTTGTTTTTGCTTTTACAAGGGAACACATTTCTATCATCAAGGGTACATATTTAGTATGTAAGCTTAGCCTCTGGAGTCTGAAACATAAGTTACACAAATATAATAGTAGCACTATCCAAAAACATTGAAAATCTCAAATAAAACAATACAGAGAAAAGATGGAAAGGCCACTTCGCCCTATCTAACTGGGTTTCTTTTGTCAATGGACAGTACTACTTACCTTTGGAATCTACACCTCCAAGAAATTTTCTTTTTTTTCTCTTTAAGAATTTTTATAACATTTACATATGTATATACATACATACAAAAATGAGTTCATATTCTTCATAACCTACTGTTTATGTAGATGTAGAAAATAGCCTTTATTTTCTAATCTCACCACGTCTAATCAGTTTGTTCGTGCCAGTACTAACTGTTCTTTTTTATTCTTTTTAATGGTTGCATATTTTTTAAATAATTGTTATAATTCTATTGTCTCTTTTGGTAAACATCTGTATTGTTAACAGAATTCTACTATTGTAAACCATGTTTAATTTTCAAAAAAGAAAAAACTTCAGTAGTTAAACGCACAATATGGTAAATATTCATGGAAATATCAATTTATATTGTTTCACATACATCAGATTGGCAAAGCCAAAAGAAACTACCCACATCATATATGGATCAAGATGTGGAGAAATGGAAACTCACATGTACTGGTGGTTGATGTGTAAATTAGGACCCCTCTGGAGAAATTCTGGTAAATTTGAATGTGTGTGTTGCCTACGGTTAGCAATTCTTTTTCTACTTACTACAATTCCTGTGTATCTTTAAAAGATCTCCTAAGAGTATATCTGAGTAGTTCTTAACCTATTGGTGCTTTCAAAATATATGGAATATTGATAATTGCTACAGTCATTGGAGGATGGTGCTTGTAAGTAGTAGGAAGGGCCAAGAAAGCAATATACTACAAAGAATTATTTTGTCCACAATTGTTTTTTCCTTAAAATTTCCTACTGGATGAAATAACTATTTTAGGTAATCTGAGCCCAGACTATAACTCCATTTTACATTTAAAAATAAAGTATTGTTATAGGGGCTTCTGGGTGGCTCAGTCGGTTAAGCGTCCAACCTCAGCTCAGGTCATGATTTCACAGTCCGTGAGCTTGAGCCCTGGGTTAACTTCAAACAAGTAAAAATAAAAATAAAGTATTATTTTTGTATTAATAAATATACTCTGAATTTTCTTATTGTTGTTGTTTGGAAATTTACCATGCTTGTTTACCCTTTGAAACTGCCATTAATAGTAGTAAAACAGATCACAGTTTTTAAATCACCGATACAGCTGTCCTAAATCAAAGTATATTTACAGCATACTTAAAATCCTTATATATAGCCCTGTACCGATGTATTTTTACAACTTCAAACAGTTTATTTCTAACATCATGTTGCTTTTGGGACAAATTCTATGTTTATGAGCATGTCCCTGATTGTCTTCAAGTATAGCTGTGCCTGAGTATTTACATATTAAAATACATATTATTCAACTTAACTTACTTTAATTTTTTCTTTTGTATAGTTTTTTCCAGATATGTATATAAGCTTATTACATTATCTATGAATGTTTTTAAGTTTTTTTATGGTTTATTTATTTTTGAGACAGAGAGAGACAGAGCACAAGTGGGGAAGGGGCAGAGAGAGAGAGAGAGGGAGACACAGAATCTGAAGCAGGCTCCAGGCTCTGAGCTGTCAGCACAGAGCCTGATGCAGGGCTTAACTGTGATATCATGACCTGAGCTGAAGTCAGACGCACAACCGACTGAGTCACCCAGGTACCCCTATCTATGAATATTTTTAAGAGAAAGTAAATGTTATGTGACAAAATAGTTGCTATACAAAGAGGGTGTTGGATTTGACTGCATTGAAAACCATTGTCATATAGGAATTTCTACACATGTGCACAAGGAATCATCATCATGAATGCTAATTCTAGTGTGACTAAATTTTGGAAATATAATTATCCCTTAATAGGAAAACAGATACTTCGTGGTCTTTTAATACCAGATACATTACATATCTATTGAAAAGAATGAATTCAGTCTATAAGTATTAATATATATATAACTTTCAAAACAATATGGAATGCAAAATACTTTATATATTGATATTGTAGTATGGAATAGATTATATGAAGTTTAAAATCTGCTTATCCTCTTTATATATTGTTTGCAGAATTATACATATGAGACACATTTTAGAAGCATGCAAAACTTCTAAACACTAAGTAATGGCATTTGTTCCTCCTGAGAATGTAGCAAAGAGGAAACTTGGAGAGTCTCCTACTGGAGACCTAAATTCTATCAGAAATATTTCTTAAATTAAAAAATGGGTATGGGGGCACCTGGGTGGCTCAGTCTGTTAAGCCTTCGACTTCGGCTCAGGTCATGATCTCACGGTTTGTGGGTTCGAGCCCTGCGTCGGGCTCTCTGCTGACAGTTAGCTCAGAGCCTGGAGCCTCTTTTGGATTCTGTGTCTCCCTCTCTCTCTGACCCTCCCCTGTTCACACTGTCTCTCTCTCTCAGAAATAATTTTTTAAAAATGGGTATGGATTTTACATAATTATTTTAAATTTTAATTCATTTGAATTATTTCATTATAACCTTAAAAGTGAAATTATATAAAGACAAGGAACAATTACGATGTTAAGTTTCAGGTACATTGGATGAATTCATATAGATTAAAATATAATCATGTAACAACTAATCTCACACCAGGACTATATTATAACATCAAAATGAATGGATTCCTTTTCTTTTTTCCCAATACTTCCTTCAACCATACAATTTCAACGTTTGTATTTACACCATGGTTTTCTTGCACAATGGATTTCTCTAGTGCTTCTAATCATCTTTTCGTTTCTTCTTGAGAGAAAGGCAAGTAAAAGGAAATACATTTTCTTCATTCAATTAATAGCTTTTGGGTATTTAGTCACCCTGTTTGTTAAATGGTTTGTCACGCACTGAATCACTTCTAGGCCTGCTTCCTAATTATCACACTCTGAATTCTTGTTATTATATGCTCAGATTTAGGTCCACTATACATAGGATCCCATATCTCACTCTTTTTTTTCCTCTGTATTATTTCCCCAAATTTTGTTGTTTGCTTTCGCATGAAGTTCTGGCTTAAAAACAGTTTTCCCTAACAACTCAAAGACCTATCTCATTACCTTATAACATCTAGTATTAAAAAGCTGTTTTCAATCTCATTTTTAAAAAATGTTTTATTTGTTATTGAGAGAGAGAGATAGAGACAGCATGAGCAGGGGATAGTCAGAGAGAGAGGAGTCACAGAATCCAAAGACAGTCTCCAGGCTCTGAGCTAGCTGTCAGCACAGAGCCCTATATGGGGCTCAAACTCACGAACCGTGAGATCATGACCTGAGCCGAAGTCGGACGCTTAACCGACTGAGCCACCCAGGTGCCCCTTCAATCTCATTTTTGTACTTTGTAATTATTCTGGTTTTTCTTCTCTGTAGGATTTTATGCTTCTCCATTTTTCCTTGAAATTATATTAAATTGAGTAATTAAAAAATTCTATTTGCTGCTTTTATTCTCTGAAAAGCCTTACCAGTGTTGTTTATGCAATTACTCCCTATCCCCTCACTTTCTTTGATGTCTCACTCTGGTTGCCCAGTTAGGTGACATTGACTTTCTGATTTTCCATGACTCCTGCACTATTTTCTTATGCTTCTTATCTTTTGCTCTCCCCCCACCCCCTTTTTTTGGGTCCTATTTCCTGTATTATTTGCTTGGCTTTTTCTCTTAATCTTAATTTAAATGTTTATGTTGGCAAACTTTTTTATATGTTACTGTAGTAACAAATAACTCTAGAATCTTAGTGGCTTACTGCAACTATGGTTGGTTTTTGGCTGCTGTTACATGCTGGCTATAGCTGTGTTCTTTGTCTTGTTTCCTTTGGGAGACATAGTGAAGATGGAGCCAGTCATCTGGGACCTTCTGTTTTCATGGCAGGAACAATTGTGTATCCATGCAATAGCTATTAAAGTTTCTTCTTAGATGTGGTATATGTTAGTTCTGCTCACATTCTACTGCACAAAGTAATTCACAAAAGAGGGCCAAGCCTAACATTTTTGCAGTGGGAAATAGACCTAGCAGAGTATTCTACAAGCCCAGGAGAGGATTACAGAAATACTTTGAATCTATACTATGGTGATCACTCGTCTTTGTCTTTCTTTTCCTCTGATTGCTTCCTTTGTATATTTTCTTGATTTCTCCTTGATTTATTCAAATATTTTAAATATTGCAATATTTTAAACCTTTCTGTGAATTCTAATTAGGTTATTCCCATCTTTCCAGTAAGTTATTCATATTTATTCTTAAGGACAGTTTTTCTATTGTTTACACTGATCCTTTATACTTTTGTTGTTGGTTTACCTCAATTGCCTGTGATGCCTTAGCATATTTATAAATTATTGACTTGCTTAATTTATTAAAATAGTAGGGAATCATTTCCTGTACAATTACCAGATTCATCTTTGAATGAGGAGCTCTCTCTGTGTGTGCATGCTTGTCAGAGAGGTTATACTTTATTTGAGCGAAATGTAAGAAATCAGAGATGATGGGCTTTCTGGCCCCCAAATCAAGCTTGGGTGGGACATCAACCTGGCTGTGTCAACCAGCCTCCACCCCCTCCCTCCTGACAATTGGCTTCCTTTCCTTAGAAGTTATTTTTCTGATTTCAACTGGAGGTTGAATGCCAATAGTGGAAGTACAAGGTGGGGAATAGTAAATGTGTGTGCTGTGGGTCAATGAGGGATACATTCCACATGAATTCTATAATGTGTTCACCAGTTCGATTACTTTGGCTTCCAGTCCTCTGATACTCCAGGAGGGCGCCTCCACAGCTTCAGCCTTTTCCCCCACACATTCATTCCCCTGATCATTGAGTTCACAATCAATTTTGATCTAGTAATTGTTTTTTCCACCTAAAGTTCATAATATTTCATCTGCTGAAGTATCTTTTATCATTTTCAATTCCATTGTGAGTTTATTACATTCTTAAGACATCTCCCTCTTTTGTTAATGATTTTTTAGCAAGAAAAAAAGGAAAGTGAGGCCTCTCCATCATCTTGAACTAGAACTTGTTATGTATACTTTTAATTATTGAGAATAACTAATTTCTCCTCCAAACAATGGTATTAATTTATTCTCTCAAAATTAATGTATAAAAAACAATAATTTTACCACCTGCTAACAGAAGATACTACAGTATTTTGTAATTATTACCAATGCAAAAGAAGTAAGATGTTATCTTATTGTGGCTTTCACTTGCATCTCCTTGTTAATAGTTAAGCCAAGTGTTGATCATGCATGTTTATTCGTACTTTTCTTCTAATTATCTACTCATTTCCTTGCCAGAGTGTCTTATATTGAATTTTGTTACCGACTCTAGGATAATTTTTTTAATTAGTTATCTTTTAATTCTTTTATTATATCTCTGACATATAGATTTTTATGTGATTAAGTACATCTTTTCAATTTTCGAATTTCATATATTTTTAGAACATTTCATCTAACTCCATATTGTTACATTTTAATACTGTATTTTTCTTCCTTTGATGACATTTTGTACCTTTATAATTTTTTGTTTTACAATTTCAACCTTAATGAGCTGAAATAATTTTTTTGTGATATTATAGACTTAATTTAATTCTTCTCCATATGTATATAACAGTTTTCCCAAAGACAGTTTCTTAATGCCTCCTCATTTCTATGTTATTTGAAATACCACATTAATCCTGTACTCACAGAGGTGAGTGCGTGCGTGTGTGTGCGTGCACACATGTGTATATACATATATATCTCTTAGTTTTAATATGGCTACCTTGCTCTATTACAATTTTTTTCTATATTCATATTCTAGCAACAACAGAATATGGTTTTATTTAGCATTGATGTTAGAATATTTTGATATCTGATAAATAAGAGTGCTCTACTTTTAGTTGGTTTAGCACTTTGCACTTTCCTTCTGAAGACTTTAGCCTCTCATTAGCCTTGATAACTTGGAAAATTAGGAACCACTAGTTTTTTAAAAAATGTGTCTTTATTCCTCTTGGTACATACTCTCTTCTAGATCAATAGAAGTTTATTTCAAATGACTTATTTGAAATACATGATTTTTTAGTGGGAAAAATAAACAGACATTACATTAAATATGTCAGCATGAATCTGGCATATATTTCCATTATTATACTTTCTAATATGTTCTTTGTTATGAATTATTACTCATCTGGGCTTGGACATTTCACAAACAATTTGTTACTAGGTCATTTATAGGCTCTTATTGCCTTTCTAACCATCCTCCTCCCTACTTTTTCTATAGTCTTTTATTATTTTCTATCTTTTTGAGTTTTTCTGTTGGTGCTGATGAATAAGAAAGTTAGTGGGTTTATGAGTTGAAACACTGTATAAGATCTAATAATTATTCAACTAGTATCTTGGGTTTTTCTGTAGACTATTGTATAAATTATGAATTATATTGATTATTTATTCCTTTCCAACTTTTTAAAGACTTATTTTTTCAACCTATTTTGTGGCATTAAAAAGTGCTTACCACTTAGAACATTCATAGTAATGACAAAGAGATTCTGCAGATTCAGGGAAAATATTTACAAAGGACATGTCTGATTAAAGACTATTATCCAAAATATACAAAAATGTCAAAACAACAATAAGAAAATGAATGACTGGATTAAAAATGAGTCTGGGGCAGCTGGGTGGCTTAGTCGGTTAATTGTTGAAGTTTGGTTCAGGTCATGATCTCATGGTTTGTGAGTTTGAGCCCACCTGGGGCCCTGTGCTGACAGCTCAGAGCCTGGAGCCTGCTTCGGATTCTGGAATTCTGTCTCCCCCTCTCTCTGCTCCTTCCTCACTCCCCACTCCTTCTCTCTCTCTCCCCCCCCCTCTTTCTCTCTCAAAAATAAAATTAAAATTTGTTTTAAATGGCTCAAAATTGAACCACTATACATCTGAAAATAATGTAACATTCTGTCAGCTATATGCAAATAAATTATGTTTTCTTCTCTTTTTAATAAAAATAATATTTATTTATTTATTTTTTAGTTTTTATTTATTTTTAAAAAATTTTTAATGTTTTATTTATTTCTAAGAGAGAGAGAGAGAGACAGCGTGAGCAAGGGAGGATCAGAGAGAGAGGAAGTGACAGACTCTGAAACAGGCTCCAGGCTCTAGAGCTGTCAGTCAGCACAGAGCCCGATGCGGGGCTCGAACCCACGAACCGTGAGATCATGACCTAAGCGAAAGTCGGACGCTTAACCGACTAAGCCACCCAGGCGCCCCACTTTATTTATTTTTGAGAGAGAGAGTGAGAGAGACCAAGCACGAGCAGGGTACGGGCAGAGAGAGAGGGAGACACAGAATTTGAAGCAGGCTCCAGTCTCCAAGTTGTCAGCACAGAGCCCAATGGGGGGCTAGAACTCACAAAGTGTGAGATCATGACCTGCGCTGAAGTCAGAAGCTCAACCGACTGAGCCACCCAGGAGCCACAGCAAATAAATTATTTAAAAAAAAAAAAAGAGTCAGAGCCACCTGGGTGGCTTAGTCAGTTAAGTGTCTGACTTTTGGTTTAGGGTCAGGTCATGATATTGAGGTTTGGGAGTTTGATTCCCTTGTAGAGCTCTGCATTGTCAGTGCGGAGCCTGCTTCAAATTCTCTCTTTCTTTCTCTCTCTGTCTCTGTCTCTTTCTCTCTTTCTGCCCCTCCCCTGTGGGCACACATGTGCATTCTCTCTCTCTCTCTCTCTAAAAAAATAAATTAACTTTAAAGGATAAATAAAATTTTTAAATGAGCCAAAGACCTTAATAGGCACTTTACCAAAGATATACAGATGGCAAATAAGCATATGTAAACATGCTCAACATCATATATTATTTGAAATACAAATTAAAACAACAAGGAGATATCACTGCATACCTATTAAAATTATCAAAATCTGGAATCCTGATAATACCAAAAGCCAGAGAGGATGTGGAGTAATGGGAACTCTCATTCATTGCTAGTGGAAATAAAAAAGTTCACACCATTCAAAGATAGTTGAGCAATTTCTTATAAAAGTAAACATACTCTTAACATATGACCTAGCAATCACATTCTTTGGTGTTTATTCACCCAAAGGAGTTGAAAACATGTCTGCACAAAAACCCGAACATGCATTTTATAGCAGCTTCATTCATAAGTATCCAAAGTTGGAAGCAATCAAGTTGTCCTTCAGTAGGTGAATAAATTGTGGTACATTGAGACAGTGAAATACCATCCAGTGGTATAAACAAATGAACGATCAAGCCACGAAAAGACATAGAAGAAATTTAAATGAATATTAATTAAGCAAAAGAAACCAATCTGGAAAGGCTACATAGTATATGATTCCAACTCTATGATATTCTGGAAAAGACAAAACTATGGAGACAATAAAAGTGTGAGTCTTAAGGTAAACTATGGTCTTGGCTTGATGATGGATGATGTGCCAATATACGTTGATCCCTTGTAACAAGCATACCTCTCTGATGTGAGATACCAGTGGGGGCAGGTATGCATGTGTAAGGGGAGGGAACATATGGGAAACCTTAAACTTTCTGTTCAACTTTACTTTGAATCCAAAACTGCTCTACAAAAATAAAGTCTAATAAAAAACATAAAATTTTAGTGATAATGGCAACAAAAACATGTCTTTTTGCTAAACCCTATTTGGAGTGTATCTGTGAAGGAATGATGTTTATGATGGGTTTTAGTTTCTTCTAAATAGTGACGGACTTTTCATAGTTTCTGTTATTATTTCTAATGCTTTTTCATGCCATAAATTTTTGAAGAAACTCAGAAAAAAGGAAAGGTTTGTTTGTTCTATGATTGGACATTTAGAGTTATTTGAAAACAGTAGAATCTCTAGTAAAAATAGCATGCACTTATTGAATATTGCTAAAATCCTTGTTTTGATATTTTACCAAGTAACATGTGACAAGCAGGGATATATTACATAAAATTTGATGAGCCCCATGAAAGTTGAATAATTTAAAAGGAAGAGATATTGCAATCCATTGTGTAGCAACATCAAAATTAATAATAATCTATAGTCACAAAACCAAACATTTGTGTAGTTTCTTTGGCAGGAATGAGTTAACTCAGCAGGCTTTGATTGATTATTCACATCCTGCACATGCCAGAGAAAAATCTGTTTTCTGGACTGTCCTTTAGCCTGCTTCTTGGAGATAACCTCTGGCCCCTTGGAATATTCTGTCTGATAAGAGACTTTTTATATGCCGGCAGCCTTGTGTCATGCTGTACCAGTCTGACTAGAAAAGTTGTCCTTCACATTCTAACAATGTGGTTTATAGTGAATGCCTGCTTTTTCTCCAAGGTACGATGCCCGAATCTGAGGAGCTGAGGTTACTCATGCGGGTGCTGCATGCCTACATGAATGACCCCCAACAAAACACCTGGACATCAAGGTTCCCTGGCTAGTAAGACTTTGCATGAGTAACCATACAACATTCATGGGAGAATTGTAAGTCCCTGTGGTGACTCCGCTGGGAGGGAACACCTAGAAGAGTGTGCCTGGCTTCACTTGGACTTCACTCCATACCTCTTTTCCTTTTGCTGATTTTAATCTTTATCTCTTCACTGCATATAACTGTGGGTAAAATAGTTTGTCTGTCACATAAGTCCTTCAAGTGAATCATTGACTTGAGGGTAGTCTTGTGGACCCCTGAGATGATTGTATATGAACATTCCTAAGCTTTATTAAAATGTCAGTTATTGGTATATTCACATATTCATTTCAAAGTGTACTTGTGAAAAATATTGTTGTAACCAAACTGTGGTCCCAGTGACTGAATATGGTCTAATAACTTTTGTTGCCTTAACTGTAGCTATTTAAAATTTGTCAGATGTGATGCAAGTAGAATTAAATAATTTTTCTACTGAAAGTTCAGTTCAAGGCTGACATTTAAACATATCCAAATTTAAAATGAAAGAGTTTGAGAGAAGAGTGGGGATTTATTTAAGATTAAGGAACATACATAATATTACAGTTTTTTTTCATTGATAAAACTTGTATCTCCTTTTCTTTGACAATGCCTAATAGATGTGACAATTATTTTTAGTTGAAGTTTTTGTCTGGCTTAACATGAATTTTTCATCAAGGGTGGTGGTGTTATTCATGTACTATTCAGATTAACTAAAGAACGTTATTAAATGTTGGATTACTCTTGAACTCCTGGGATGATCTTGCCTGATCATAATATGTTGTGCTTTTTATGCACTTCTAATTTGTCATATGATATTCAGATTTTTAGAAGCTGAGTCATAAAAGTAATCCTCTTCTGTCAAATTGTCTTATCAGGACTACACTTGCCTTATAAAACTTATTAATGCGTGTATTTATTTATCCTTTATTAATCTAATATTTAATAATTGCCACCTTTGTGCTACTAGAATGATATAAATCCAGGAGATAGACAATAACAAGTGTTGACAAGAATGTATAAAACTGGGAACTCTTATGCATTTCTGGTTTAAGTATAAAATGGTATAGACACTTCAGAAAAAAAGTTTCTTCAGAAGTTAAAAATGAATTTAACAAAAACCCAAGAAACTCCATTTCTCGGTATTTCCTATGAAAAGTTAATTTAAAAAAGATATGGAAATAATCCAACTATTTATTAACTGATGAAAGGATAAGAGAAATGCTTATATTAATACAATAAAATTCTATTAAGAAATAATAAGGAATGAATCAACTTTACATAGCACAAGAGTAAGTTTCTGCTGTTTCTGTTGTTAAACTATTGTTTTCTGTTTCTGTTGTTTCTGTTAGCATCCCCAAAAATGGTATTGTTAGAATATCAAAACTGAGGCTCAGAGAAAAAATGGAAGTTTAGTAAACAATGTGAGGAATATTCCTATATCCCAAATGAGGAGCAGAGGAAAACATACATTGTTAAAGAAAGTATAGGACATTTGGAACATAGTGAAAGTTTCTACTATGCATTATTTTAGGGTAACAGGAGAGGGAAGAAGGAATGTAGCAATATTTGAAAAGTTATTGCTTGGGAAGAAAAGTATTCATAAGTTGAGATAATATTACCAAAAACTAAATTAACAACTTATGGATGAGAAGAAGATATGGATACTATAAAAATACATAAGTAACTATTGACTTTTCAATATAAATTATAGGAACAGAAGATAATGGCATATGTGATGTGCTGAAAGAAAATATATCAATCTAGAATATTCAGCTGGTTAGCAGAAATATCTAAAAAATCAATGTGATCATTATAAAGAAACAACATATTTCTATATTTTTTTGAACGTATTTCTTTTGGAAATCTACATTGGAGTGAAGTTAGATTGTGTACTTGTTGAGATTTATTAGATACTGTTAAAGTTCCCCAATGTTAGCTGCTATACCAAATTATATAATTACCAACAACAGGTGAATCTCATGGTTGCTCATCATCTTTATCAATATTCAGCGTCACTTTCTGTTTTTTTATCACTCTGTAGAGTGTGTTTTGGTATCTAGTTGTGGTTTTGATTCATATTTTCCCAATGACTATTCTTAATACTTTTTCACATTGTCAAACCATTTGGAAATCATACTAGTAATTGTTTAAGATTTCTTTCCATATTTTTAAAATGACTTGTGTCTTTCTTTTTCTGATTTGTGTGAATTTATTTTCAACTGATGATATTAATAATAATCTTGTTAGCACTGTTATTCATAGAAACCCCATATTAAAAACAACCCAAATGCACATCAACAACATAATGGGTTAATAAAATATGGCATCTTATACAGTGGAATACTGTACAGAAATGAAAATGAATAAAGTTCTAGGACATACAACAACGTGAATGGATATCACAAACATAATTGGGAGGGAAAGAGGTAAGTTATAGTTGACTATAAATGCCATATTGATTTTCAACAATAGGCAAAACTAAATCTATTATGATGATTGTTAAAAGATGGTTAACTTTATCAAGGTATGTTAATGAATGAGTGGCAGAATGAAGAAAACTTTGTTTCTAGAAATTACTCTATTTCTTGAGATACGTGATATTTAGGGGGATACTCACTTTGTATAAACTCATCAAAGAAGTGCTTATACTTTTTTTCTGTCTTTTTCATTCTGAGTTTACATTAACAAAAGAGAATAAAATAAAATACAGGTTGATTTGATACTGTAAGTAACAGAGAAAGGATCCATTCAATTAATTCAGTCAATGACAAATTTATTTTATAGATGATTTACTGATTATCCACAAGTTTTCCCCAACATGTAGTATCTTTAGCTAATATGTTTTTGTAACAATATAAAACATTATCTTTTTAAATAGACTTTTAGTGATTTCTTTGAAATAAAAATAGATTTCTACTTTCTGGCAAAAAACCCCATTGACAATCATAATTAGAAAGTTTTTTAAATGTTTGGAAATCTTGTACTCCTTTGTGAGCTTATGTTGAAATTTGTCCTTATACTTGTGTGCTGTAGAAATGTTATTTGACTCAAATATGAAATTGCATTGCTTTCAACATCATTATCATGCCTCACTTAAAATGTGTCTCAAACTTGTAATGTCTTTTTAAAATTTTTATCTTGCAGCTAGCAATGACATTAATTTAGAATGATGTGTAATTTGCAAATAGCAATTTTGACATTCAGATAGATCATTTCTCTGCTCAAAGGAGCTTCCAAATTGCATAAAATTGTGTATCATTTAGTATCATGGAAAGTTTTATTTTTTGCAGCTTTATAAGAAATTAAAACCCAACCTGTTGTAGTAGAAAAGTCTGGAAAATTAAGATACAAATATATCAGTTATATATTCTTTGAGGAGACATAGACACAGTTATACTTTTACCTTCTCCAACACAGTCTACCTGCTGCATTGCAAATATTTATTTATTTTAGCAAATAAAAATGTAAAAACAGGTAAGACATAACTAAAGTGTAAATTATCTTAAAAAACCATTTTCCTAAAGCTTATATTAAAAATGTAGGGAGGATAAAAGAAAGATTTTATTATAGAGATGGCTGTATATACAGGAAGGGTAGTGTTGAGCTGAACTGAAATATGGAAATTTATTTGATGATGTTTCACTTAATTATTGAAAAGATTAATTTCCACCATTTATTTATTTTATTGAAACAATGTTGTATCATTATAAAGATCCTCCAAGAATCCCAGATACTTTTTTTTCTTTTTAGAGTAACTTTTTTGCTATTGATGTGACCCTCCTGCCTGTTGGAATTTTTGTCCTTACATAGTTCTCTTCCACACTGAAAACAGCCACTTGAGAAGCGTACATACATTGGGACCTGTTATTTTGAAATGCTCTTGAGACTTGGATACTATGTTAAGCAACACAAGGCAGCTACATGGAGGTATTAATGGAAGGAGGGGGGAGAGGGAGCGGGAGAAAGAAAAAGAGAGAAGTCTTTTCAGCAGTCTGAAGGTTTTATTATGATCAAAACTCATTTATTTTTTTGTCATTCTTTATCACCAGTGTATAATGTAATCTCTATATGAATGAATACATGAATTATTAAATCAATTAAATACATCTCCAGGGGAAAAATAATTTGTGGCTGGATTTTAAAAATTCTATTCGTATGGTAATGAAGACTGAGAGAGAATTACCTTATAGCTGTTCATTTAGAACAACAAAATTAAAAGAGTTGAGTTTACATCCTGAAGTTTGTAGATTCCAGAATAGTGTTCTCCATTTCTATTGCAGTTACTCTTAACGGCTTGACTCCAGTTATGACCAAATGTAAAAAAAAAAACCTGGGTTATGAACACTAGGGAGCGAGAATAACAACCAGGAATTTTACCAATTTCATTGTTCGAGAGCAAGCTGAAGTTATCAGAATCTGGAAAAATAGCTGAAACATAAGAAAGTACATGGTTTTTGAAGGATTTTAAGGCATTGTAACTAAAAATGAAGAGTAGTATCCATGAAACAAATAGGTTTATAATAACAAGTATAGACATAAGAGTGTAAGACAAGAGTAATAGCAATAACAAAGCTAATGAGTGCTGCACTGGAATAGGGGTACTTGTACTCTGGCTTCCTATGTATTCTCTTGCCATTTTAGATTAATGACTTCAAACCTATACTTATTCATAATCAGCAAATAGGGAGAAAGGATGAATCATGGGGCTGATGCTAGGCTCTAATATGTGTAGAGGCAAGGGAGGAAGAATAAGGATCTGGGGTCATAGTGACCACCCGAGGCTCTCACCCAGCTCACAGTAGCATTAGTCATTGGGGGTTAGCCCGGCATGCTGATCTGTATGTAGGTGGAACAATGATTGTTAGGGCTTTGCCATCTAGGCCTGTGGTATCAGGAGTTAGAGATAATCCTCACCACGTAGGGCTCTATTCAAGTGCACCCCTGACTTGAGCTGAAAGGAAATGATGTCAGTTTCTAAGAGCAAAATTTTCAGAACATCCAACATGACTATATTTGAGGTTCCAGGGCCTTGGTACATTAAACCTGTCTAGTTATCTTTCATAGCTCTATTTTGTATATATTTCAGAGGCACTGGTAAAAAGGAAAAGAATGAATTAGGGAAATTCCTTAGAGTATCAGTAATCTAAAAATGAAAGGAGCAGTTAGAGTTCATTTTGAAAATGAATATGTTTTAAATCAAAAATAGGTAATTATGGCAAACATAGATATTGCTGGTCTCTCTCCTTGATATCGCTTGGAAAAACTGTTTCTATAGTTGCCATGGTATGATTCCCAGGAAATGATGAAAGTACTTAAAAACACTAATATGGGTCAAAATGGGGAATTGGGAACTTTTCAAAATGGTTTATTCTCATTTGGAACTAATTTAGAATTGGAATATAAGCCACACAACATCTTTTTTCAGGGTCTGATTTTCATTTCTTCTTATCAGCACCTAATTCCCAATCTTCCATGTTTCATTTGTGGACTCGAAGTTATTTTTCTTTATAGGTAGTTTCAGTGTTCTTATCGATCTCCAAACTCTTTGATGTGGTTGCTCCAGAATCAGGTAAGGACAGTGAGAACATATTTTCCTTATCAAATAGTACAGGATGTAAAGGCAGAAGAATATTATAGCAATACATACTATGTCACTTTATTTTTATTTTTTTTAATGTTATATTTATTTCTAGGAGAGAGAGAGATAGAGAGAGAGACAGCGTGAGCAGGGGAGGGTCAGAGAGAGAGGGAGTCACAGACTGAAACAGGCTCCAGGCTCTGAGCTGGCAGTCAGCACAGAGCTTGACGCGGGTCTCGAACCCACGAAACGCGAGATCATGACCTAAGCGAAAGTCGGATGCTTAACCGACTAAGCCAGCCAGGCGCCCCCATACTATGTCACTTTAAATTACACTTTAAAACATATTAATTTATGTGTTTTTTACACTGTATTGAAGGTGAGATCTTTCCTTGGACAGAGAGTAGTTTATTGTTGCTGGTGATTGAGAGCCAATGGAGTATTAGAAAACCACCTGAAAGTTTTTTTACTTGCATTTTAGCCAACAGAGGTTGAATTCTTTGATTGTCCTTTACATCCTCACCACACCCCGATTCCATTAACTCTACTTTCCAGGAAATGCTTTGTAACTCATTTAAAAAGTTTGTTTCATAGATGATGAAGCAAATAGTCACTCCATTGGTTCTCAATCACCAGCAACAATAAACTACTCTCTATATAATTTATTTTATATATTTTAGTTTATAATACAATTCTGTTTAAAGGTACACCAGTTTCATTTCAGATTAATCTCACCTACAAATTGAATAACGTGATCTGACTTCTCTAACTCCTATAATGTTTCTACTCCTTGATAGTAACCTATCCTTTGCCAATTTCTGTTAAAAATCCCATGAAATTGAATTAATATATAAACATATAAAGTAGCTGTTGCAAATCAGAGACCTCAATTCAAGCCAGCAGATGTGTTTTATTGAGTTATGATAGTGAAATTATCTTTAAAATCATTTATAAGTTGTTTTGACTGAAAAGACACAGTCCAATTGACCAGCTTCACCATAAATCTCTTCACACTGTTTTACTTGTGTAGTGTCTATGAGCATTTGCAATTTTACACTTCATTTAGAGTAGCAGGTGTCTTACCTGATCTATAAGGAAGAGCAGATCACAGGAAACAGATCAAATTTGTCAAATTTCTGAGTCACCTTTGATTCTTTTAAAGTTGATCATATTCCATAAATCCATTTTCCCATTTACAAAGGGTAAGTAAAACCCTAGCAGTCTCTGAGACCATCCTGCAAAACTCTTTACAATGATGGATATGTTCTATAGTTGCATTCTTTATTACAGTAGCCATTCACTATGTATGACTATTGACATAATATTGACATAATATTTCATGTGTTAATATTAATTTTTCCAAAGAACCTCAACCCCTTTCTCCTTAAAAAGGGTATTATGAGATATCCCATTGTGTGTTTCCTCAGAATTTTGACTGGCATGGATATCTTTTAATTATTTGTCAGCCCCCAAAATGTTCACTGAAACGAAATAGCACATGGTAGTAACTAAGACCACATGTTTTCTTCTGGGGTCAGTGTTGAATGCTGGCTGTGGATATAAAGGAAAATTTTACCCCAACTTAAATTAACCTATGCCTCTTTCCAGAGAGAATTTTCTAAAAACCTATGATAGTTAAATTCATTTTCTGTGAAATAATGTATTTTCTGTGAACTTTATTTTCTGTACAATAAAATCTCATTAAGTTTATTTAAAGTTTTTTTAATGTTTTATTTATTTCTGAGAGAGAGGAAGAGACAGCATGAGCAGGGAAGGGTCAGAGAGAGAGGGAGACAGAATCCAAAACAGGCTCGAGGCTCTGAGCTAGCTGTCAGCACAGAGCCCTATATGGGGCTCGAACTCACGAACGGTGAGATCATGACCTGAGCCGAAGTCGGATGCTTAACTGACTGAGCTACCCAGGTGCCCCTCATTAAATTTATTGAAGTAGTCTGGATAAGCAGTAGTGTCTCGGATGCTGGGCTCCTGCCCAGAGGCCTGACACTCTAAGAACTGACTTAGCCTGCCATGTGTTGATGCTGGTGTCATTTTCCTCCTTGTTGTCTGGCCTTTAGAAATAATGTTTTAACTCTTCACAGATGGTGATAAATAGCACATACTTTACAAAGTCTTTAGGAAGACAAACTGAGGATGGTGGCAACGAAAAGAACATTGAGAAGAAAATTAAAAGGTAATTTTGGTGTCTCATGGTATATTATACTTGGAAATATTTAGATGGAATGATAACAAAAGAGAAACAAGGACTCAAATAGGACTAAGAACTTCAGGAATCAATGCAGTAATAACTACTGCAGATGTCTTCCTCACATTTTACACGTCTAGTTGCTATCTTGCTTCTCACAGCTTTTGACTATAAGTTCTTCCTCAGGTTATCAATCTCATGGGCACACTCAATCTTTATTCCAAACTACATCTTGCTTGAATGAATGCATGTGACAGTTCTGGTTCAACTGGCTGGTCTTGACCCCAATAAGCCTTGCTGGACTTTCCAACATTTTAAGTCTCCTTGCTTCATAAATACCAGCAGGGCAAATGGTGATGGCCCATGCCCATCAGATGTATATGTGTGTGTGTGTGTGTGTGTGTGTGTGTGTGTGTGTGTGTGTGTGTGAACCAAAATACAATGGCACTTTTTACTTTAGGAACTTTTATAAGGTACCAGAAATAAAACTGTCCTTTTATCTTGAGCTTTTCTGCTAAACTTAATTGTCTTTATGATGGATCATGATCATTTCAGCTCTCCAAAATTACTGTCGCATCCCATGTGGGCGTTGGATTAATTTAAGGCCAGTCCTGGAAAATATCACAATTTTCCTAGATATGGCAAGCTCTTGTACTCCACAATTCTCCCCAGTTTAATCCAATTCGTCTACTTCTCTCAAGGCATGAAGCTTGACATATTGTTCTTCCCCTCTCCCCCAAATCTAAATGAATCTTTCCAAAAAAACCCTTCACCTTTCCAATATATAGACATTTACTCTCTCCTTGGGGAACAAATAGACCTCAGTCGAAAATGATTTTACAGAGATTTGTAAAGACTTGGCTGAAACCCTTCATATATTCATCAATACTATTATAAATCAGGCAAAAGATTAATATGACAAGCTCTATATATTTTTAAAATAGACTTTATTTTTTGAGAACACTCTTAGGTCCATAGCAAAATTGAAAGGTGATTACAAAGAGTACCCATATATAGGCACCTGGGTGGCTCAGTCGGTTGAGCATCTGACCCTTGATTTTGGCTCAGATCATGATCCCAGGGTCATGAAATCGAGCCCCACATCAGGCTCTGTGCACTAATCATGGAGCCTGCTTAGGATTCTCTCTTCTTTTGACCTTCTTCCCTGCTCACATTCTCTCTCTTTCTCTAAAAAAGAAAGTTCCCATGTATCCCATATATTTCTGCCTCTACACATGAATAACTTCCCCCACTTATCAACATCACCACCCAGAGTGATATGTTATTATAGCTGATGAATCTACCCTGATACTTCATCATCACCCAAAACCATAGTTAACATTAAGGTTCATCTTGGTATTGTACCTTCTATGGGTTTTGATAAATGAATAATGCTATGCATCCACTATTATAGTAAGGTATGAAATGGTTTCACTGCCTAAAATCCTCTGTGCTCTGCCTAATCATCTTCCACCTCCCCAAACCCTGGCAACATCTGATCTTTTTATTGTTTCTATAGCTTTACCCTTTTGGAATGTCATACACTAGGAATCATACAGTATGTAGCCTTTTCAGATTGGCTTCTTTCACTTAGTAATATGCATTTTAAATTTCCTCTATTTCTTTTAATGGGTTTGGTAAATCATTTCTTTTTAGTGCTAAATAATATTTCACAGTATAAACACACCACAGTTATCCATTTACCTACTTAAGATTTTGGTTGCTTTCCAGTTTTAGCAATTATGAATAAAGATGCTATAAACATTAGTTTGCAGCATTTTGTCTGGATATAACTTTTCAAGTTGTCACCAAGGAGCATGATTGGTGATTCATATGGATAGATTATGTTTATTTTTTTTTAATTTGAAAGGAACTGCCAAACTGTCTTCTAAGGTGACTATACTATCTTGCATTCCCATCAGCAATATATGAGATTTCTTGCTCTTGCATATCTTCATCATCATTTGTTGTCCGTAATACAGAGTTTGGCCATTCTAATAGGTGTGTAATGGTGTCTCATTGTTGTTTTAATTTGCAGTTCCTTGGTGACATGATGTAGAGTATGTTTTCATAGGCTTATTTGCCACTTGTATATCTTCTTTGGTGAGATGTCTGTTAAGGTCTTTGGTCCATATTTTAATCAGATTGCTTTTTTTTTTTATTGTTGCTATGTGACATATGGTGTTGAGTATCTTTTCATATGCTATACATTTTTCCAGAAGAAGAAACTGAATTCCCAGGGTTTTGGATAAGGCAGTTGATCTAACACAAGTTCAGGAAATAGCTAGCAATAGGATAAAAAAGAATAAAATAGACACATGAAGGGAAAGTGGAATTAGTCTTTGCCCTCATTTGGCAATCACAATATTGTTCCCACTACAATCTTCTCGGGCCCCTGGCAAATGGGAATTTAAAATATTCATTGCTATTAGGTGTTAGCAGGCATAAAGTGTGCTATTTGAAATAGGCGGTAACTTCTAAAAACTGTGATAGACTCACAGTGTAGAATTTTGATTTATGGACATTACCTCTGGATGTGTTGGAGAAGTAAAAGGAACTTTGAGGGAAGCAAAAACACTATATATAATCTACATCTATTTCTATATCAGTCTTCCTATCCATCCAGCCATCCATCATCCATTCATTCATCTCTCTCCTAAAAATTAAATTTTAAAGGTAATGAAAATTTAAAATGCTGAAACCATATAACACATTTTGTCTTCCTCAACTGGTGAGTATGAGGTATGCATGATGACAAGGCCTAACAAATGAGTAATTTATGTGTCATTTAGTCCCTAGAGTAACTAGCTAGGAAATATAAAAATGAGTTCACTTTTTCTCTTTTATTCCATTTAGACTTATACTCCAAATTTGGTACTCTCTCAAATATTTTTCTCACATTTCCCTTTCTACCTATTTGTGCTACCTGTACTAATAGCAGTATAAAGAATAAACTAAAAAAAAAAAAACAAACAAAAACAGTAGCCCAAAGATTCTATTTGTAGATAGACAGTCTAAAGAGAATGAAGTGTTCACTCTGATATATTTCCTCTGCTTGAAACATATAGTGTTGAGCTGGATGGACTGTTGGTCTGGAAGCAGTCAGAGGCAGTTGGGAGATTTTTTTCCCCTGTGAATTAAAGGATGAAAATTTGCTTCACAGGAAGTAAATGACTGGAGCTAATCCCACTTCAAGAAATCACATGTTGAGATAGAGCTAAACCCTGTCTAGGGACCCAAAATTAATAAAATTGCAAACTTAGGGAGGAAGGTGTACACAAAAGTGTAACTAGATATGAAATCAATCTTCCTACTGTCTCAGGGATTGAGCTGGCAATTTACACGTGTTGGTTTTGTTGTTGCAGGACCTTGTAAAATCTAAAAAAGTTTAGGATCTGATCTGATATTTTAATAGCTGGTTGAAGAAAAGAACAAAATGTCTGGCTGGATATGGGGTAGAGAAGGATGGAGAGATAAAAGATGAAAAAGAGAGCAGGGGAGGAAAAAAGGGAGGAATCTACAACCACATTTAAAACAAGTGATGAATATAAATGCTGACAAGAACAGCCAATAAAATGGAGCATTTTATGATAGGCTTCATCCAGATGAACTTTAAGCAGTTTTGCAAAATGAAAAAAATGAGTATATTTAGAATGTTCAAAAATAAAAGGACAATATGTGTAGAAGTGTGTTAGATTTCTACAAATGCAAAGTAAGTTTTGTAACTATTCCTTCTAGAGTATAAAATCTAATGTGTCATTTTACCTCAGATGTTTTAAGCACACTAACAATAATAGCAAAGTTATAAGCGTGTCTGTTTCGTTGCTTGTCAGCCAGATACTGCTCTCAGCTTCTAGAAGTCATTCATAGGTCCTTTCTATGTGGCTCCCTCCATGAACAGTTCACAGCACAGCTGTATGCTTCTTCAAGGCCAACAAGAAAACTTTTACTTCATGTCTCTTCCTCCAAGGAAGACCTAGACCCTTCTTAATAGTAAGGCTCACCTAATTTGGTCTGACCCACCGAAGACAATCTCTATTTTGATAAACCCAAATCAACTGATCAGGGACCTTAATCACATCTGTAAAATCCCTTTACACTTACCATATATGTGATGATTTACCTAGTCACAAGAGTGAAATTACTTTAGATTCACGGCTTCCATCAATAGGAGCAGATTATACAGGAACGTGCATTGAGGTGGGGCAGGTATTTTGAGGACCATCCTAAAATTATGCCTACCAGATCATCTTTAACTAGAAGTCCAGTGAGTTATATTTGGCCTACACCTCTTCTACATCCCTTTCAAATTGTAGCAAAATTATTTAAAACGATGGTAGTTATAAGAAAACTAGACTTTCTGTAACCTGAAATCTAACTGAAGCTATGATTGGATATGTAAAATCAGTGACTTGTAGAAGATATAAAATCTACAGTACCATATTACCTTACATGTTTTAATCACCCTAACAATAAGAGCAAAGTTATAAATTGAATCCCCAGAATCATCAGATAGATTCTATCTAGGGTTATGGCTTGAATTAGTGTCCTACGGCTGCCATGACAAAGTGCCACAAGCTGGGTGGCTCAGAACAACAGAAATTTATTGTCTCACAGTTCCAGAGGCCAGAAGTTCAAAACTGAGCTGTCAGCTGGGCCGTGCTTCCCTGGAAAACTATGAGAAAGATCCTTTTCATTTTCCTACCTTCTGGTGATTTCTTGATGATTTTTGACATTACTGGGCGTGTAGATGTAGCACTCTAGTAACATGACCATCTTCTCCCTGTGTGTCTTTATATCATCTTTCCTGTGCATGTCTGTCTCTGTGTCCAAATTCCTCCTTTTATAAAAACACCAGTCATATTGTATTAACCTACTCTAATAAGCTCATTTTAACTTGATTCCCCCCATAAAGACCTATGTCCAAATAAATATTCTGAAGTATGGAGGGCTAAGACCTCAACATAACTTTTTTTGGTATAATTTTTGAATTTTCACAAAATTCAACCCATAATATGGGCATCTTTAATCCTAGCAATTTAGGTACTGAAGACATGTTAGTAAATTACATGCTCTGCCATTTTCTCCTTTCCTAGCATTGTGTCCCAGTCCTAGGATGGAACGTAACTTTGTCATATCAGTTTTTTTCTTTTTTTCTTTTTCTTTTCTTTTCTTTTCTTTTCTTTTCTTTTCTTTTCTTTTCTTTTCTTTTCTTTTCTTTTCTTTTCTTTTCTTTTCTTTTCTTTTCTTTCTTTCTTTCTTTC
>NW_024083159.1:0-28731 GCF_003009895.1 Hyaena hyaena | reverse complement strand
TCATCAGTCAGTATATATCTAATCAGTGTCAGCAAGCTAGTAAACAGTATCTCCAGGGAGTTTTGAACTTTAAACAACACACTGTAAATCACTAGTGACCATATCTAATTCATATGTTGTCCAAGAACCTGTATCAGATAATTGGTCATTAATACATGTAATTCTTCCTCTGGCTAATTATTTTCCATTCCACATCTTATAAGGATTTTAATCCAATCACAATACATTTTTATGGATAGCTATAAAAAGATCCTGATATCAATATTGATTTAGTGTCTGTTACTGAGTAGACAATTCAGTTAGTACATTATAATGGTTAAAATAATTAAAATAAGTTTTACATAAATTAGGCAAGATTTATCACAGAAGGAATAAAAGGAAGATAGTACCATTAAGACCATGAGAATATAAACCACGTGTGATATATTAACATGCTCTACAAGCTGAAGAGCATAACATTTTTAAGCATAACATTATTATTTGATCAATTATGATACATTATTATTAGGTTTTCTGTTAAATTTTCTTTTTAGTATTTTCAACATGATTTTAATCAAGAAATCTAATTTTAATATTTCTAGAAGTACAAATGCAGTCATGCCCACCTCCACCTCAGATTCCCAATGCTCAGAGTATGTCAACGACAATAAATTATCGGGATGGAGAAAAAGTATCTGTTGTCTGTCAGGATGGTTATATAACTCAAGATGAAGACGAAATCGAATGCAAAGATGGAAGATGGCAGTCGATACCACACTGTGTTGGTTAGTATTGCATCACTTGCTTCATAACATTCTTTCAAATGAGGTTAATATTCCTCTGTGCTTTGTGTAGATGAACAAGATAAGGACCTTTCTCTATATCTACTTCACTTTATCTTGAAACGGTAAGTTACATTATAAATACATAATCAAATATACTTATATAATATACAAATCACTCAGTATTCTTTCATTTCTAGTATGAAATGAACAGAAAAAACTTTATATTACTGGTGTGAATACCACAGAAAATTTCTGATTATGCCTGCTGCACTCCTTGTGGCGAATAGGACAAGAATGAAGCAGATACTAGATAGATTTGCTGGAGACATATAGGCTTGCAAGTTTTATGTGTTTTTCAGTTTTTTTTGGTAATTTAATATGTTCAAATTAATCTTATTTTAAGATCTCAACTAGAATTTGATTGCATTTTTTAATTAAACATTGTATCCAAACTTGCCCTTTTGATCTCTGTTCTCTATACAGAAAACAACCCATGTCCTCAACCACCTCAGATAGAACACGGAACCATCAAATCATCTAAATTTTCAGAAGAAATGGATGCAACATTGAAACCTGAGCTTTATGCACATGGCACCAAATTAAATTACGCTTGTGAGAAAGGTTTCCAGATATCTGGAAAAGATGAGATAACGTGCCACATGGGAAAATGGAGTTCTCCACCTCGGTGTGTAGGTGAGGATATTATGCAAACCACAATTCTATGTTTGATAAAATCCATTAAACATAATCAGTTGTCATCAAAGTCATGAGAAAGAATCCTTAAGGTCTCTAAATATATAAACTCATTCATAGATAAATATCTAAACTCATTTATACATTTATGTACTATCCTCTTCTGTTAATTTCATTGAATCATTACAGACTCACTTTGAATTCTGGCAATTGTTTAATGAAAACTAGATGTGTAGTGCAGTTAAACCTACCTATTCATATACCTTTCCCATTTATACAACTTGTACTGTTTGCTTTGCCTTGAGTCACTGAAAAAATTTGCTTACAAATTTTTATTTGTCCTATAATGTCATTTCTGAGTTCTTACAATACATGGTACCTAAGATGATTAATTCTCAGTGCTCTTTTTATTATTCACTATTGGTTTGAAAAACACTGATGGTTTCTTTCATAAATACATTGAAATTCTTATTATTTTATTGTTTTAGTTTAAATTCCAATTGGTTAACATGCAGTGTAATATTAGTTTCACGTATAGAAAATGGTGATTCAACACTTCCATACAACACCTGGTGCTCAAAACATGTACTCCACTGAATCCCTATCACCTATTAAACCCATCCTCCCACCCACCTGCCTTCTCGTGACCACATTGTTAACTGTAATTAAGAGTGTTTCTGGGGCGCCTGGGTGGCTTAGTCGGTTAAGCGTTGGACTTTCACTTAGGTCATGATCTCGCGGTTCATGGGTTCGAGCCCCGCATCGGGCTCTGTGCTGACTGCCAGCTCAGAGCCTGGAGCCTGTTTCAGTCTGTGACTCCCTCTCTCTCTGACCCTCCCCTGCTCACGCTGTCTCTCTCTCTCCCTCCTAGAAATAAATAAAACACTAAAAAAAAATTTAAAAAAAAAGTGTTTCTTGGTTTGCCTCTTGCTCTTTTTACCTCCTTTCCTCATATGTTTTGTTTCTTACCTTCCACATGAGTGTGTGTAATCATGTTATTTATCTTTCTCTGACTTATTTCACTTAGCATTATACTCTCTAGCTCCATCCATGTCATTGCAAATCACAAGATTTCATTCTTTTTATGGCTGAGTAAATGGAATATATTCCATTGTATATATATACCACCTCTTCTTTATCCATTCATCTATCGATGGACACTTGAGCTATTTCCATATCTCGGCTATTGTAAATAATGCTGCTATAAACATCAAGGTACAAGTATCCCTTTGAAGTAGTATTTTTGTATTCTTTCAGTAAATATCTAGTGGTGCAATCACTGGATCTAGTTCAGTGGTTTATCTCTTTGAAGAATCTCCATACATTTTTCATGAGTGGCTACACCAGTTTGCATTCCCACACCAACAGTGAAAGAGGGTTTTCCCTTCTCCACATCTTGGCCAACACTTGTTGTTTCTTGTGTGTTGATTTTAGCCTGACATGTATGAGGTGACAGCTCATTGCAGTGTTGAACTGTATTTCCCTGATGATCTGTGGTGTTGTGCATTTCTTCATGTGTCTCTTGGCTGTCTCTATGTCTTCTTTGGATGTATGTGTGTTCATTTTTCTGTCCATTTCTAAAGCATCCAATGAAAGGAAACATAACTCTGATACATATGTTAAAAATATTCAATATACATGAGTGACTCAATAAAATGCAATTATATTATACCTCTTTTGAAATATGACATTATGGTCTTTAAAAAAATTTGACCTATGGTTGCATTAAAAGTTCACCTTTATTCAAAAATATATTATGACATAAATGGCATATTTATAAACACCTCATATGTGATATATACATATTTTAACCTGTCACATTATATATTATGTATATATAACATAGGTGTGTCATATATATCACATATTTACTATGACATTTTATGTATGACATTTTAAAACACCTCATACATATATGATATATGTCCTACTTAGAAACACCTCATTCTCCAGGTGAAATTAGAAATAACAATCAAATGTTTACCAGAGTCTTAACTATTTGGATATTAAGAAATAGTCCTAATTCATTTCTCTGATTAAATAAGAGAGAAAACTTTCCTTGATTATTGGTTTGAGGCATTAATAAGAATTTTATTTTTCTCTGTAAAATGTTTGTGTTTCTCTATATTTCTTAGACTATTTGAATAAATGGAAAAATTAATGAATGTTAATCTAAGAAAAAATATCCCACAATATTCCTACATTGTCTTGATCTGATAAGAAAAGGCAGGGTTCTGATTTCTAATGAGAATAGAAAAGGAAAAAAACCAAGAAGATAAATGATCAGAGCAATAAAATAAATATTTTCAATGTTTAACCACGTTGCTTATTTAATGAACCAGAGCTAAGATATACATAGTCAATGAGAATTCATAAAATAGATCTATAGAGTTTTGTTCCTCAAGAGTCTTCATGCAAGTTTATATGTCATAGGACACACAAGATACGATTTTAGCTTCATTAGCAATAATTTCATCACATATCCCAGTCATCTGAAATTTACAACGTGTCCGAGAAAACCTGATGTAATCAGTGAAAGAATGCTAAAAAGAGGATAAAATTCACCAATGAAACAGTTCATTTCCAGTTTGATTTTTTATTAAGATAAAACATTATTTATAGTGCTTTTGTTGTTTTGTTTTTCTTCCAAGGGAATCGTTGTGATTTTCCAAAAATAAAACATGGTAGTCTATACTATGAATCTTACTATAGACGAGACTTTCCAGTACGTGTAGGAAAAAGATATTGGTATTCCTGTCATCCCAATTTTGAGACGGTTTCAAAAGAACGCTGGCAATATATTCATTGTACACAAGAAGGATGGTCACCAGCAGTACCATGCCGCAGTGAGTAAACCTTTTTATAATTACATTTGTATAAATATTTCACATACTGGAGAGAGAAACCATATTAATGACTACAATTAAGCCTATTTTGACAAAAGAAGGCAAAGGGATGAATTTTCTGAGTAAAAATACCAATATAAGATTTTCTTTTTATGAGGAGCTCTTCCTAAAATCACATTAAGGATAAACTTAGAGGCTTTATGAAAACACCTGTATCGTTTACATGTATCTTAATTATAAATACTAAGGATAAATCATATTGAATATCGATTATTTTCTTTTTCAATGTTTGGCAGAAGCTTTATTTTGGGATACTTAGGCATTATAGTTTAAATGTTGTACAAATAATTTTCAATTTCCTATTTTCACTGAATTTATAGGTTTAAAATTTTTGTTCAATATTTATATGATTTTTAGGACAATGTATTTTCAGTTATTTGAAAAATGGAAATTCTCCAAAACAAGCAAGAAAATACGTACAAGGTGAATCTGTAACAGTTGACTGCAAATCTGGCCACAGTCTTCAAAATGAGCAGACTACGATGACATGTACAGAGGATGACTGGTTCCCTCCTCCTGAGTGTATTCCTCTCAGTAAGTAAATGGTCTGAGATCCCAGTATATTTATGATGGATCTTATTTCCGCCAATGAATCTACTTAGTTTTATTTTTTCCATGTGTGTATGAGTGAATATACAAATTTCCTGATACATATATAGCAAAATAAATGTCTAATGGTAGACTTTAGTCAAAAAAACAATCATGGAACTACAAAGAAGAAACCTGTAATAATAGGGTGACGCCAGCAGTGGAAGGAGGAAGATGTGGCGGAGTAGGAGGACCTGAGGCTTGCCTCATCCTATGCAGATAACTATCAAATCATCCTAAATACCCCCGAGACTGACCTGAAGACTGGCAGAACAGATTCCACAATTAAAGGGGCAGAACAGGCCACCACGAAAAGGAAGATGTACAGAAAGATGCAGGTTTTTCTCCCAAACTGAGAAGAAATGGACTGTGGCCACTGAGGTGGGAAGGGAGTAGTGGTCACAGAGAGGGGTGAGAGACAGACTGACACACAGAGGAGCACACAGGAAAAATGAATCCCCATAGAAATTAGCTTGGAAAGGGAGAGGGGACAAAGTTTGTGAGTTTCTGCAACCAGTGGGGCTTAAAGCCTGAAGTTTGAAAGGTCAGTGTGATTGGGTCTGCGAGAGTTCACAGGGCATCGGGGCTGCTCTTGGAGATAAGGCAGGCAAAGAGTCAGTGGACATACAGCATGGAGACAGCAACCTGAGGAGCACTTGGAGCACACAATGGGGAGGTTATTTGCTCATCCTGGAGCATGTTGCAGAAAGGCAGCATTCACAGAGACCCCTCTGGGAACAAAGGAACTGGCAGGTGCCATTTCCCTCTCCTGCCCTTCAGGATAAACACAAGGTCAACTGTGGGAACCAGCACAGGGCCCACCTTCGCTATCTGACTTGCGGACACCAAGGCCTGCCTCCCCATGCTCCGGTGGAACCACTCTTTCCAGTCACAGTTTCCTTAGGCCCAGAGCAGGCAACCCCAACCATGAAAGACCAGACCAGATTCCTGCCCAAACTGCATCTCCCACCTTGGGAGGTCGTTTTTTTCCCCTGGGGGGAGTGGTGGTAGGAGCTTGATTCCAGCAGCAGTGTTGAGAAATCTCATTTCACAAGCAGACCAGAGGATACCAAGTTAAAACTCACCACATTCAGGGCAGGAACCAAACACGGCTCACAACAGGCAAAGAGAGCCTCTGCAGATGAGTGACCAGAAAGATAAAGCAGTCAGGACACAACAGCAGTGTCCACAAGCACACATGGGAGACACTCCCTGAAGTGCCAGGCCCTGGGGAATAGGGGTCACCACACCTCAGGACATGACCGAAACTCTTCTGCATAAGGCCATTACCCTGAAGAACAAGAGAAGTAGCTGACTTTTCTAACACAGAGGCAGGCACAGAAACTTAGACAAAATGAGAAAAGAGAAGAATTTGACCTAAATGAAAGAACAGTACATGCCTAATAGTGAATGTAATGTGATAATTATAAAGATACTGGACTTGAGAAAAATCCAAGACATGAGTGAAACCGTTACTACAGAGATAAGGAATAACATAGCAGAGATAAAGGTCTCAATAAACAAAATCAGAAACACACTTGGTGGAATGAACAACAGGCTGAAAGAAGGAGATGAATGACATATTGACCTAGAAACAAAGAAACGGGAAGTTATTAAGCTGAGCAAAAGAGAGAAAAAACAATTAGTCAAAATGAGAATAGATTTAGGGAACTCTGTGACTCCATCAAATATAAGAACATTCATTTTAGAGGAATCCCAGAAGGAGAAGAAAGAAAAAATGATGACAGAAAATTTATTTGAAGAATTAAGAGCAGAAAACTTCCCTAAATCTGGGGGGAAGAAACAGATATCCATGTCCAGGAGACACAGAGAACCCCCAGGAAAATCAACAAAAGCAAACCCACAGAAACATAGATATTATAATTAAATTGGCAAAACAGGGATATAGAAAAAAATATTTAAGCACCAAGGCAAAAAAAAAGTCACATACAAGGGAAAACCCATAATGGTAGTAGGGCATTTTTCAGCAGAAGCTGAATTAATAAAGGGGACAATCCAACAAAAAGATATAACAATTGTAAATGATATGCACCCAACATGTAAGCTCCCCTTATACATAAAAGTTAATTACAAATAGAAAAAAACTAAACATTCATAGTATCTGATAGTAGATTTTCACACCCCACTTACATCAATGGACAAGATCATTTAAACAGATAATTAACAAGGACAATGGCTATGAATACACACTGGAACAGATGGATTTAGTAGATATTTTGAGAATATTGCATCCTAAAACAGCAGAATACACATGCTTTTCAATTGCACAGGGAACATTTTCCAGAATAGAACACATTTTAAGCCATAAAACAAGCCCCAACAAATACAAAAAGGTCAATGTCATACCATGCATCTTTTCTGAACACACAACTATGAAACTAGAAGTCAACCACAAGAAAAAATCTGAAAAGACCATAAATACATAAAGTAACACACTAATTAACAATGAATGGGTCATCCAGGAAATAAAAGAAAATACAAAAAGCTACATGGAAGCAAGTGATAATGAAAACCCCACAGTTCAGACATTGAGATGCAGCGACTCTGGTTCTAAGAGGGAAATTTAAAGCAATACAGGTCTACTTCGAGAAGCACGAAAAAAAAAATCAAATACACAACTCACTTGATGCCTGAAGAAGCCAGAAAAACAAACACAAACAAAATCTGAAAAAAAAGGAAATAAATACAAAGGATTAGAGCAGAAATAAATGGGGGCACCTGATTGGCTCTGTCGTTTAAGTGTCCAACTGCAGATCAAGTCATGATCTCACAGTTTGTGAGTTCAAGCCCCATGTTGGGCTCTGCGCTGACAGCTCAGAGCCTGGAGCCTTCTTTGAATTCTGTGTCTCCATCTCTCTCTGACCCTCCCCCACTCATGCTCTGTGTCAGTCTCAAAAATGATTAAACGTTAAAAATATTTTTTAAAAAAGAAAGAAATGATGTAGAAACTAGAAAAACAATAGAAAATATCAAAGAAGCCAGGAACTAGTTCTTTTAAAAATCAATAAATGATAAACTGCTAGCCATACTATCAAGAAGAAAAGAGAAAGGACACAAATAAATAAAATCACAAAAAAGAGAAGAGAAATAACAACCAACACGACAAAAATACAAACGATTATACGAGAATATTGTGGAAACTATATGCCAAAAAAGAGGGTAATCCAAAATAAATAGACAAACTCCTAGAAACATAACCTACCAAAACTGAAATAGGAACAAATAAAAAAGGAACAGACCATAAACAGAAAAAAAAAAATTAGTAATCAAACACCTTCCAACAAACAAAAGTCCAATAGGAGATGTCTTCACAAGTGAATTCTACCAAACATTTAAAGAAGACTTAATATCTATTCTTCTCAAACTATTCCAAAAAAATAGAAAAAGAAGGAAAACTCCCAAATTTACTCTATGAGGCAGCACTACTCTGATACCAGAACCACGTAAAGACACCACAAGAAAAGAGAACTATACGTAAATATTTCTGACGAATATAGATGCAAAAATCTATAACAAATACTAGCAAACCAAATTCAACAAACATTAAAAAATTACTCACCACTCAAGTCTTGTCTGCTCATGTCTTCTGCATAGTGATTTATTCATGCACTCCAAGAATGGTTCAACATTACAAACCAATCAATGTGATATATCACATCAGTCAAACTACATCAATAAACAAGAGAATAAGAATCATGTAATCATTTCAACAGATGCCAGAAAAGCATTTGACAGAAAATAACATCCATTCATGATGAAAGCTCTCAAAAAGTAAGTTTTGAGGGAACATAGCTCAACATTAAAAAAGACCATACATGGAAAACACAGTACTAACATCATCCTTAAAGGGGAAAACTAAGAGCTTTTCCCCTAAGGTTAGGAACAAGACAGATGTCTACCCTACCACTTTTATTCAATATAGTACTGGATGTCCGAGCCATTGCAGTCAGACAACAAAAAGAAATAAAAGGCATCCAAATCAGTAAGGAAGAGGTAAACCTTTCACTGTTTAGAGATGACGTGATATTCTATATAAAAAACGCAAAAGATTCCCACCGAAACCTGCTAGAACTGAAATGAATTCAGAAAAGCTGTAAGATACAAAATCAATGTACAGAAAATTGTAACCTTTCTATACAATAATAATGAAGCAGCAGAAAGAGAAACAACACGTGTTGGTGAGGATGTGGAGAAAGAGGTATGCTCTTGCACTGCTGGGAATGCAAACTGGTGTAGCCACTCTGAAAAACAGTATGGAGGTTCCTCAAAGAGATAAAAATTGAAATGCCGTATGATCCAGCAATCACACTCCTGGGTATTTACCCAAAGAATATAGAAGCACTAATTAATAAGATACATGCACCCCTATGTTTAAAGCAGTTTTATTTCCAAAAACCAAGATACGGAAGTAGCCCCAGTATCTATTGATGAATGAGTAAAGAAGAAGTAAATACGGACTATTATTCAGCCATCAAAATAAGGAAATCTTGCCATTCGCAACAACATGTTTGGAGCCAGACAGTATAATGCCAGGTGAAATGAGTCAGTCAGTGAAAGACAAATACCATATGATTTCAGTCATATTTGGGATTTAACACACAAAACAAATAACAAATGGGGAAAAATGTTAGAGAGTGAGACAAACCCCCATTAAAGACTCTTAACTGTAGATAACAATGTGATAGTTACCAGAGGGGAGAAAGGTAGGACAGGACACTGGTGAAATAGTGATGTCATGATGTGCACTGGGTGATGTATGGAATTGTTGAATCACTATATCATACACCTGAAAAAAATACAACACTGTATATCAATGCAAACAAAAACCAAATACATGTATACATAAAGTCAATCTCAGAGAAAAAAAAAAAAAAGAGTGACATCAGCTAGATGTCAGAACACAAGTTTCAGTTCTCCTTGGCCAAGATCACCAATTTTGACAATCACTCACAGAAAGAGCATTTTTGTGGGAGTCTGGGAATCTAGCAGAAGTTTCAGCAAACCATGACAGCAAAAAGATCCAAGAGTGGGTGCACTGAAGATGATGAATGGAACATTTTTTTACTTATCTGAGTCACTCCTCCCTGAAAGGGGCACAGTTCAGTTCCAAGAGAAACCCACTCAGCCTGAAATTTCTCCATTGGGGGAAAGGGTGTGTGAGTGATCATCTACTTCTTCAGCAATTTGAGTCACTGACCAAAAGGCCCACTTCTTTCTAACTACATCCAGAATACTGAGGGGATCTTGATGAGTGAGGGAAATGAGGAAAGCTTGGACCACAATAGTCAGGGCTCAGAATTCCTCAAGGGAAAAAGATCCTACTAACCACTTTGCAGACTACATTGGGTAGCCTACCCACTAGCTACTGGGGACGACTTGCCTGCAGATCTTGCTCCCCTAATGGTACCCTCAACATTGTGCATATGCACTATCCATTGGCCAGCTCCTTGTATATGCCCCAAAGGTAGTGAATGGAGGAGTTTTCAGATGGCTAGTAAGCATGCGTAGAAATCGAAACTGACTCCACAGATATAGTAAAAAGAATGTACTTGATCGTTCAGCTTTACCTCCAGGAAATCAAACAGAAAGCTGTCAGGACCCCGACTGGCTTTGCAGGATTGAAAAAAGGCATACCATCCAAAAATTCCCTCTTACATGGTAGTAAGACATAGGGAACAGATGTATTCTTTAAAAACCCTCAGAATCCCTAACAAGTATGACAAAGTATTTGTCTCCCATAGTCCTTCAGGAAAGACCAAAAGAAGTGAGACCCTCTTGAAATGCAAAGACAACAATGCAAGACTTTAAGAAACATGAAAAATCAAGGAAACATGACACTTCCAAAGGAACACAACACTTTTCCAATAACTTACCCTAAGTAATGAAGATTTATGATTTTCTTGATCAAGAATTCAAAACAGTAGCTTTACGGAAATTCAATGAGCTATATGAAAACACAGAAAGAAAACCCAAAGAAATGAGGAAAACATTGAGGTAGAAATTATAAAAAGAACCACCCAGAAATTCTGGAACTGAAGAATATAATGAATGAAATGAAAAATACAAGAAAAGGCATCAACAGCAGATCTTATCAAGCAGAAGAAAGAATCTGTGAAGTAGAAGAGAGGTCATTTGAAGTCTCCTAGTCAGAGGAGAACAAAGGAGAAAGAATTACAGAGGAGAGAGAACCTATAAGAATAATGGGAGACTGTCAGAAAAGATATTGTAGGCATTATGTGAGTCCCAAAAGTGGAAGAGATGGAGAAAGTGACAGGAAGTTTAGTTAAGGAAATAATGGTTATGAACTTTTCAATTTGGGAAGAGCTATGGACTATCAAAATCAAGAAGCTGATTAATTCCCCCAAACAGATTCAACCCAAAGATATCGTCTCTAAGACACATTACAATAAAACTGGCTAAATCCAAAGAAAAATAATTTTGAATGCAGCAAGAGAGAAAAAAATGTGTCACACACAAAGGCAGTTCTATAAGAAGTGTTTATAGTGATAAATGCCTATAGTAAGGAAAAGAAATGATCTCAAATAGGCAACTTAACTTTACATATCCAAAAACTAAAAACAAGGGGGAACCTGGGTGGCTCAGTTGGGTGAGCACCCAACTTCTAATTTTGAGTCAGATGATGATCCCAGGGTCACGGACTCAAGCCCTGCATTGGGCTCTACCCTTGAGGGTAGAGCCTGCTTAAGATTCTGTATCTCCATCTGCCCCTCCCTTCCCCTCGAATTGTGCTCTATCTGTCTCTCTCTCAAGTAAATAAAATTTAAAAAGTTTATTTAAAAAACAGTAAAAAGTAGAACAACTAAGCCTGTAATTAACAAAGTATGAAATAACAAATCAGAGAAAAAATATATGAAATAAAGACCAAAATGGTCAACAACAGTAATACCTATTTTTTTTTCAAAACAAATAATCTTGACAAGCCTAAATTGGTTAAGATAAAAGAGAGATCAAAAAAATAACAGGAGAAATTAAATGGGAAACATTCAAGTGATGCCAGGGAAATCCAGATGTTCATAAGAGACAACCATTAACAGTTACACACCAACAAATTGGATAACTTAAGGAAATTGATAAATTCGTGGATATAGAAAACTTACAAATATAAAATCATTAAGAATAGAAAATCTGAACAATAACAAGGAACAAGACTGAATCAGTAACTTAAAATATCTCTGCAAAGAAAAGTCTGGGAACAGAAGTTTTCATTGGTAATTTAAAGAAGAATTAATACCAATTCTTCTCAAACCATTCCAAAAACTTGAAAGAGGGTATGAGGCACTTCCAAACCCACTTTACAAGATCAGCATTACTTTATACCACAGCCAGACCAGGACACTACCAAAACACCAAAATTGTAGGCCAAATCACTGATAAACATAAATATTAGAAATACTCAACAAAATGTTAGCAAAGTGAACTCAACAGCACATTAAAAGATTCATACACCATAATGAAGTTGGGTTTATCAATAGGACTGAAGGATGGTTCATCAGATGCAAATCAGTAATGTGATATACCACATTAACAAAGGGTAAAAATCATATAATCAGATAGTTACTAAAAAAGCCTTTGACACAATTCAACATCCATTTATGATGAAAACTCTCAACAATTGAGTATTAAAGAAATGTACATCAACATAATAAAAACCATAAATAAGGAGCCCATAACTAACATCATAGTTGAGAATGAAAAGCTTTCAGCTTTTCAAGGATCAGGAAAAAGACACGCAATTTCACCACTTTGGACAGAAGGAAATAAAAGGTACTCAAATAAAAAAATAAAGAAGTAAAATCTGTTTCCAGATATCATATTACAGAGAGAAAAACCTGAAGACTCCACCAAAATAAATAAATAAAGTGTTAGACTTCAAAAATGAATTCAGTAAAGTATCAGGATAGAAAATCAACATATGAAAACCTGTTGTATTTTTCTACCCTAATAATGAATTATCCCAAAGAGAACTTTTAAAAACAATCCCAGCTACAATAGCATGAAAAACAATCAAATACGTAGGAGGAAATCCATCCAAGGAGGCAAAACATTTGTCTCCTGAAAACTGTAAGACAGTTGTGAAATAAACTGAAGAAGCTATGAATAAATCGCAAGAGTGTCCATGTTCATAGAACGGAAGAATTAATGTTGTTAAACTGTGCCTACGTCCCAAAGCAATCAATTGATAGACTACAATTCCTATCAAGATCCCACTGACATTTTTCATAGAAATAGAATAAACAATCCTAAAATTTGTGTGGAACCAACAAGACTCCCCAATAGCCAAAGTGTGTTGAGAAAGAAGAGCAAAGCTGAGGGCATCATGCTCCCTAATTTCAAGGTATATTATAAAGTGATAAAAATGAAAACACTATCCTATTGGCAGATCAGTGGAACAGAGTCAGGAGCCAGAAATAAACTCACACGTATATAGTTCATTAAAATGTAACAAGGGAGCCAAGAAAACACAATGTACACACGTTACAAAAGTAATGTCTTCAATAAATGGTGTTGGAAAAGCTGGATGTCCACAAGCCAAACAATGAAACCACTGTATTAAACCACTGATGAACATTAACTCTTATGCAAATTAAAGACTTAAGTAAATTATGTCAGATTTGTGCAAAAGCTTCTACTCAGCAAATCAACAAAATGAAAAGGCAATCTGTAGAATGAGAGGTAATATCTGCAAGCCATAGATCTGATAAGGTACATATATATATATTTTTTACATAGAGTATATGTATATATTCTACAACTTAATAGCAAAATATCCAATCCAATTAAAAATGGACAAAGATCTCAATAGACATTATTCTGAAGAATACATACAATTGGCCAATTGATACTCAAAATCACTAATCATCAGGCATATGCAATTCAAACCCACAATGAAATATCACCTTCTACTTGGTAAGACATCTTTTATCAAAAAGACAAGACATACCAAGTGTTGGTGAGAATGTGGAGTAAAGGGAACACTTGTCTATTTTGGATAATAATGCAATTTGTTATAAGCATATGGAAAACAGTATGCAAGTTCCTCAAAAAGTTAATAGAACTACCATATGATCCAGCCATTCCATTTCTGGATATATATCTGAACGAAATGAAATCAGCATCTTGAAGAAATATCGCACCCTCAATTTCATTATAGCTTTATTCACAATAACCAACATATAGAAACAACCTAAGTGTCCACTGATGGATGAATGGATAAGGAAGATATAAGATATATATATCTATATATATCTATATATGTAGAATGGAGTAATATTCAACTATGAGGAAAAAGAATATCTTACTATTCATAACACCATGCTTGAACCTAGAGGACAATATGTTAAGTATAATAAGCCAGAGATTGAAAATACTTCCTGATATTCTTGATACTTCATATATATATGAAATCACAAAAGAAAAAAGAAAACATCAAATTCATAGAAGCAGAGAGTAGAATGGTAGTTACAGTGGTGGATGCGGATGAGGGAAATGAGGAGATGCTGTTCCAATGGTGTAAGCCTTCATAAGATGAAAAAAATTCTGGAGACCTCGTGTACAGCATGGTGACTATAGTTAGTAATAATGTGTTGTATGGTTGAAATTTGCTGAGAGTAGATCTTAAGCATTCCAGCTTTAAAAAAAAAAAAAAAGAAGGAAAGTAATTATGGTGAGGTGATTAATGTGTTGATTAACCTTTTTTTGAAATTATTTCCAAATATATCTGTACCATGTCATCTCATTTTACACTTGATATATATACAATTTTGTCAACTATACTCCAGTAAAGTAAGGAGGGAAACATGTAATAGACATACAAAACATAAAGAGATAAGGATCAAACTATTTAAACTATAAACCATAATCAAAAAGCAAAGGAAGCCACTAAAAGAACAAGAGATTGAAAAAACGGCTGCAAACTAGAAGACAGTTAGCTGCATGTCAATAGTAAGTGTTCACCTATCAATAATTTCTTTAAATATAAATTGTTTAAATTTACCTGTTCAAAGGAATAAAGTACCTGAATGACTTAACGAAGAACTCACTTTCAATTTAAAGACACAATAGGCACAATAGGCAGAAAGTGGTCTGGTTTCATTATTCTGCATGTTGCTGTCCAGTTCTCCCAGCACCATTTGCTTAAGAGACTGGTTTGTTGGGTTTTTTTTTCTCCCTCTATCGGATATTCCTTCCTGCTTTGTCAAAGATTAGTTGGCCATACATTTGTGGGTTCATTGCTGGGTTCTGTATTCTATTCCGTTGATCCAAGTGTCTCTTTTTGTGCCAGTACCTTACAGTCTTGATGATTACAACTTTGTAGTAGAGGCTACAGTCCAGGATTATTATGCCTCCTACTTTGTTTTCTTTTTCAACATTACTTTGGCTAATCGGAGTCTTTTGTTGATCCATACAAATTTTAGGATAGTTTGTTCTAGCTCTGAGAAGAATGCTTGGGCAGTTTTGATTGGAATTCCATGAATGTGCAGATTGCTTTAGGTAGTATTAATGTTTTAACAATATTCTTCCAATCCATGAGTACGGAATATTTTTCCATTTTTTGTGTCTTCTCCACGTTTCTTTCTTTCATGAGTTTTGTAGAATTCTCAGCATACAGAGCTTTTAGTCCTTTGGATAGGTATTTTCCTAGGTATCTGATGGTTCTTGGTACAATTGTAAATGGGATCAATATCTTGATTTTCTTTCTGTTCGTTCATTATTGGTGTATAGAAATGCAGCTGATTTCTATACATTGATTTTATATCCTGTTACTCTGCTGAATTCATGTGTCAGTTCTAGCAGCTTTTTGATGGAATCTTTCAAGTTTTCCACATAGAGTATCATGTCATCTGCAAAAAGTGAAAGTTTGACTTCTTCTTTGCCAATTTGGATGCCTTTCAGTTCATTTTGTTACCTGATTGCTGAGTGTAGGACTTCCAACACTATGTTAATTAATAGTGTAGAGAGTGTACATCACTGACATGTTCCTAATCACTCAAAATGGATGAAAGGACTAATTGTGACACAGGAAATGATGAAAACCAAGAGGAGAAAACAGGCAACAACCTCTTGACCTCACCCACGGCAACTTCGTACTCAAATGTCTCCGAAGGCAAGGTAAAAAAAAGCAAAAGTGAAGTAGTAGGACTCCATGAAGATAAAAGCTTTTGCACTGCAAAGGAAACAGTCAACAAAACTAAAAGGCAACCTTCAGAGTGGGAGAAGATATTTGCAAATGACATATTGAATAAAGGGTTAGTATCCAAAATCTATAAAGAACTTAAAAACTCGACACCTGAGAAACAAATAATCCAGTGAAGAAATTGGCAGAAGACATGAATAGACACTTTTCCAAAGAAGACATCCAGATGGCCAACAGACACATGAAAAGATGTTCAACATCACTCATCAGCAGGGAAATACAAATCAAAACCACATTGAGATACCACCACACAGCAGTCAGATTGGCTAAAATTAACAACTCAAGAAACAACGGATGTTGGCAAGGATGTGGAGAAAACGGGAACCCTCCTACACTGTTATTGGGAATGCAAGCTGGTGCATCTGCTCTGCAAAACAGTGTGGAGGTTCTTCAAAAAAATGAGAACTAGAACTACCCTTTGACTCCGTAATATTAGTACCAGGAATTGGTCCAAAGGATACAGGAATGCTGATTCAAAGGGGCACATGCACCCCCAATGTTTATAGCAGCGCTTTCAACAATAGCCAAATCATGGTAAGAGCCTAAATGTCCATCAGCTGATGAATGGATAAGGATAATGGTTTTTATATACAATGGAATACTACTTGGCAATGAGAAAGAATGTAATCATGCCATTTGCAACCATATGGATGGAACTGGAGGGTATTATGCTAAGTGAAATAAGTCACTCAGAGAAAGATATCATATCTTTTCACTCATCTGTGGAACTTGAGACACTCGAGAAACTCACCATAAGACCATGGGGATAGGGAAGGAGAAAAAATAGTTTTGAACGGAGAGGTGGCAAACCCATATGAGACTCTTAAACAAAGGGAACAAACTGAGGGTTGATGGGGGTAGGGAGGGAGGAGGGAAAATAGATGACGGGCATCGAGGAGGGCACTTGTTGGAAAGAGCACTGGGTGTTATATGTAAGCAATGAATCATGAGAATCTACTCCTGACATAAGAGCATACTGTATACACGGTATGTAGTAACCTTGACAATAAATTATATTTTAAAATAAATAAATAAAGACACAATAGGCTAAAGTGAAGGAATGGAGAACGATTTTCATGCAAATGGCAACCAAAGAATGTTAGAGTGGCTATTTTTCTATCAGAAAAAAGAAGCTGACTTTCTGTCAAAACTATCTCTGCTGACAGAAGATCATTATATAATAATAAAGGATCCATTCAGCACAAAGATTGTAACAATTTTCAACATATGTGGAACCAACCTTGGAATTCCTAAATATATAAAGCAAATATTGACAGATCTGAAGCAGAAAAATTGACAGCGATTCAATAGTATTAGGAGACTTCAGTACCTCACTTTATTTTTTCAATTTTTTAAATGTTTTATTTTATTTCTGAGAGAGACCGAGAGAGAGGCAGTGTGAGCAGGGGAGGGTCAGAGAAAGGGAAACACAGAATCAGAGGAGGCTCCAGGCTCTGAGCTAGCTGTCAGCACAGGGCCCAACATGGGGCTCAAACCCATGAACTGTGAGATCATGACCTGACCCGAAGTCGGACGCTTAACCGACTGAGCCACCCACATGCCCCCAGTACCTCACTTTGAATCATAAATAGAATACATAGACAGAAATCCAAGAAAGAAGGTATAGATTTGAGCAACACTGTAAACATTTTGTGGACCTAATAGATATACATGGAATTTTCCACCCAAAAGTGGAAGAATACATTCTACTGCGCATGAAAGAGTCTATGCAGTACCTTGTTCAATCACAATGGGATAAGTTTAGAAAACAGTAACAGCAAAAAGAATGGGAAAATTCACAAATATGTGGAAGCAAAACACACTTTCAAGTATCATTTGGGTGAAAGAGGAAAGTGGAAGAGAATTTTAAAAAATATTTTGAGACAAATGAGAACAAAACCAATGTAACAAAATTCAGAGATCCTGCAAGAGTAGTACAAAGAGGGAGGATTTTAGTGATAAATGCCTACATTAAAATAGAAGATTAAGGTACTTATGTGGCTGAGCCAGTGAGTGTCCAACTCTTGATTTCGGCTCAGGTCATGATCTCACAGTTGAGTTCATGAGATTGGGCCTCACAGTAGTGCTGGCAGCACAGAGTCTGCTTGGGATTCTCTCTCCCTCTCTCTCTGCTCTTTCCCCTTTTGTGTGTGTGTGTGTGTGTGTGTGTGTGTGCGCGCGCGCGCACGTGCCACGCATGTGCAAGGGCTCTCTCTGGCTATCTCTCAAAATAAATAAACAAAACAATTTAGCTTAAAGTAGCAGATTGTATATTACAATGTAACTTCATACCTTGAGGAACTAGCAAAAGAACAAACTAACCCAAATTTAGAAGGGAGGAAATAATAAAGATTAGAGTGGAAATAAATCAAATAGAGAATAAGAAAATACCCTATTCCACCCTCTCATTGTCGCTATTCTGTCATTTCAAATTTATATGCATGTTGGGTTTTGTTTGCTTTTCATTTCCTGATATCGATATTCATTCTTTATTCTTTTCTATTGTATGCATATAATGGTAAAATTTCCCTCTAAGAATCCTTTATTATCAGCTCAAAAAATTTTATTTAAAGTGTTTTTCTTATCATTCAATTCAAAAGATTTAATGTCTTTTTACAAAAAGATTATATACTTTAGTCCTTATCCTGAGTATTTAGTATTCCAAGTACCCCATTTCCAGTGTACTAGGAAAAGTGTACAAGTGAAGGGATAAAATTACCAATGGCCAATTATGAAAAAATATATAGCTCATATTTTCTCTTGATTTCTTCTTTATCTGTGGGTTATTTAATAATAAAGCTGTACTTTGTGAAGACTTTGTAGATGACAGAAGTCTTCTTTTATTGTTTCAAGTCAAGCTACACATAATTTGAGGAATCATCATTTTGGTCTTAGAACACGAATGAATGTGTTGATCTGTGTCATACTCATTTAACTCCATGTATCCATATGGTTTTAAGCACCCAAATATGGTGACAAACATTTCAGATTCTCAGAGTGGTGGTAGCTATGGTGGCAGATTCTCTGAGATTGCCACCTGAACTGAGATACCCCAGTTAGTTAACTGAGTGCTGGGGTTGTCTAGGAGATCCTGAGTCAGCAATATTTTTTTAAAGTGCCTGGAAAGGACCCATTGCCAGTGCAGCTCTGACATGCTGTAGGACTCCAGATCCATTAGACCAACAGATTCCTAAATATTTCCTAGAATGGGTTCTGAGTATTCTAAATCGTACTTCATTCCAAAAACAATTTAATAAACTATCTTGATTTAATATCTTTGTAGCTTATTTTTGCTGTCATAAGAATTTGAGTGATTTGGATTTTTCCAGGTTTTCATGTATAAATGACACTTTATTTCTATATTGTTATATTGAAGCTTTATAAAATGTTTATTTATATGCTTATGTTTTCATTATACTTTTTGCCTTTCAGAAACATGTTCAAAATCAGAGATAACAATTGAAAATGGATTTTTTTCTGAATATGAACAAACATATTCCTTAAACACAGAAACACAGTATCAGTGTAAACCAGGATATGTAACACCAGATGGTAAACCTTCAGGAACAATTACATGTCTGAAAAGTGGATGGTCACCTCAACCCACATGTATTAGTGAGTAATTTATTATGTCCATAGTCATTATCCTGATGACCATTGACCAAAGTTTCCTCTAAGTTAATTCTTTTCTCGGGGGAAGGGCTTACATGGTTCCCATTTGAAAAGATAAATGAAGGGGTGCCTGCATGGCTCAGTCGGTTAAGTGTCCGACTTCGGCTCAGGTCATGATCTCACGGTTCGTGGGTTCGAGCTCCACGTCGGGCTCTGTGCTGACAGCTCAGAGCCTGCAGCTGCTTCAGATTCTGTGTCCCTCTCTCGCTCTGCTCCTTCCCTGCTCATTCTCTGTCTCTCTTACTCTCTCAAGGATAAACAAACATTAAAATGTTAAAAAAAAGAAACAAAAGAAAAGATAAATGAAAAAATATATAATTTTTTGCCTCTTAAGAGTAATCACTTGTAGAGTGTAATACCAGCACATCGTTTCGGTTTACATTATTTTCCACTTTAGAATATCCTGTGGTTTGGAAACTGGTTAGGGAGCCTGATGTATAGTCTCCTGAAAACTCATTTATTTGTGGCTGACACCTTTATGCCTGTTGTTCCTGGTTTTAGGTGATCAGACTTTGAAGTCAGAATCTTTGATGCTAGACATACAAATTATGTTTGTAAGTGAAGATTTGGGCCCATAGTGCAGAATTGTAATTTAAACTGTAGAATTTATGTTTGACAATCCAGGGTAAGTCTACTTTTAAACATTCCCCTTAGAAAATCTTCATAAACATCTAGTCAGTAGAGACAGAAATGTGTCTAGATAGCGCCAAATACAGCGGTGTGGAAAGATTTCCCTGTCCCTAGATGTTTATGAAGATTTTCTATGAACAATTTCCTCAGTTCATCTTATACTCCAAAGCTATGCAATGATATTTTTGAACTGATGATGAGCATATTCACTTTAAGTGAAGTGGATATTTGAATATCCCTTTCTACTGTTTGCATTTCCTTTTTTTTTTTTTTCAATTTTTCTTGGTTACTATGAGCACTAGCCACAGATAAAATGATAAAAGTGGGACCCATATAAAATTCATTTTATACTAAATTTTAATTAACTATCCATTATAATACTTATTATGGATATATATATATATGTGTATATATATATATCCATTATAACACTAATCTCTCTTTCTTTCTGTCTCTTTTTCACTGGTGTAGTTTTGCTTTGATTTTTAAAGCTTTAAGGTACCTCACTACATAACACAGTATAAAATTTGAGATGAATTATTAAATCTTTATTACCATACTGTTAGCAATAATTGAAGCTTTTAACATTTTACTTTCTTATAACTAGTTGTAAATACTAGAGTTTCTCTCCATTAAATCTTGGTAAGTTTAATAGAATATAGACCCATTAGGAAAATATTTGGGAAAGAAAATGAGCATGTGAGCTTCAGAAATTATTATGTTTTAAAGTAGAGTTTTTATTGAATGTTAAAAAATTAACTTGCATTTTTGAAAACCAATCCTGTTCAACTAATCCATTTTTCTCTGGCAGATTTGCCACACTGCTGATGAGTTTGGTGTCTTAATTCATAAAATCGTATTCTGCTTTGCTAGGAAAAGTATGATATATCTGTAATATTCTATTTTATTACAAGCATGGCATAAACACAGAATTATAATAGAGAGAGAAAAGTGTTCTTATATAAACTTTCTGAGTGTTTAAGCAATAAGAAAACTGCTACGTAGAAATGCATTTTTTCATTTTGAATAACTTTCAGGACAATAATTTATCAATGGAATTCTTAGATTATTTCAATATGATACTGAATTTACTAGCACATAGTAATTGATGAGGCTTATTGTACCTCCTTCGGATGAGACTCAATTACATCGTCCATTAAATAATATTAGAAATGAAATCTTCAATTCTCTTATCCCTTAGAATCTTGTTACAAGCCAGTGTTTGAGAATTCTAAAGCCAAAAGCAATGGCACGTGGTTTAAACTCAATGACAAGCTGGACTATGAATGCCACGATGGATACGAAAGCCAACATGGGCGCACAGGTTCAATAGTGTGTGGTAACGATGGTTGGTCTCATAAACCAATATGTTATGGTAAGTAGCATTTTTCCAGGTATTTTTTTTAAGGATTAACAAAATTAACAAAATGTGCGTAAGATATTCCATTTTGGAGGCACCCAAGTGGCTCAGGCGATTAAGTATTAGACTTTGGTTCAGGCCATGATTTCATAGCTCTGGGTTCAAGCCCCGTGTGGAGCTCAGTGCTGACAGCTCAGAGTCTGCTTCAGATTCTGTGTCTCCCTCTCTCTCCACCTCTCCTGCTCAGTCTGTCTCTAAAAACAAATAAACATCCACTAATGTACCGTGCTAAAGAGAGATTATTATTGCCTTTGGGCTTTCAAACACCCTCTTCTCCTAGTTTACATTCAATCAGAAGAAGACACCTTGCTTTTATTTTATTTATTTATTTATTTATTTATTTATTTATTTATTTTTACAAATAGTTTATTGTCAAATTAGTTTCCACATAACACCCAGTGCTCATCCCCACAAGTGCCCTCCTCCATGCCCATCCCCCCCTCCCCCCCACATCCATCAGTCCTCAGTTTGTCAGCATTCAAGAGTCTCTCATGGTTTGCCTCTCTCCCTTTCCCCCACCATTTCCCCCCTTCTTCTCCCGATTGGTCCTCTGTTAAGTTCCTCCTAGTCCTCCTATACGTGCACACATATGATATTTGTCCTTCTCTGCCTGACTTATTTCGCTCAGCATAACACCCTCAAGGTCCATCCATGTAGCTACACATGGCCAGATTTCATTGTTTCTCATTGCCATGTAGTATTCCATGGTATAGATAAACCACATCTTCTTGATCCATTCGTCTGTTGATGGACACTTAGGCTCTTTCCATGTTTTAGCTATTGTGGAGAGTGCTGCTATGAACATTGGGGTACATGTGCTCCTATGCCTCAGCATTTCTGTATCCCTTGGGTAAATTCCTAGCAGTGCTATTGCTGGGTCATAAGGGAGTTCTATTGTTAGTTTCCTGAGGAACCTCCACACTGTTTTCCAGAGGGGCTGTACCAGTTTACATTCCCACCAACAGTGCAGGAGGGTGCCCGTTTCTCCACATCCTCGCCAGCATCTAGAGTTCTCTGATTTGCTCATTTTAGCCACTCTGACTGGCGTGAGGTGGTATCTCAGTGTGGTTTTGATTTGTATTTCCCTGATGAGGAGGGATGCTGAGCATCGTTTCATGTGTCTGTTGGCCATCTGGATGTCCTCTTTGGAGAAGTGTCTGTTCATGTCTTCTGCCCATTTCTTCACTGGGTTGTTTGTTTTTCGGGCGTGGAGTTTGGTGAGTTCCTTATAGATTCTGGATATTAACCCTTTATCTGATATGTCATTTGCAACTATCTTTTCCCATTCCGTTGGTTGCCTATTAATTTTCTGGGTTGTTTCCTTGGCTGTGCAGAAGCTTTTAATCTTGATGAGGTCCCAACAGTTTATTTTTGCTCTTGATTCCCTTGCTTTTGGGGATGTGTCAAGTAAGAAGTTGCTGCGAGACACCTTGCTTTTAATCATTACTCCTTAAAAATGATTTTAAATAATGCAAATTTGGTCAAAATGGAAATCTATCTTTTTAACTTTTTTAATGTTTACCATATACATGATAGATGTGTAAACAAAGTATAATTGTGTTTGTTATTCTAAATGCAGGATTTCATAGTATTTAAAACTGAGTTCTTTTAGTGTGTGTGGTATAAGAAAACCAAAATTATAGTTTCTCATAATTTCCTCAGCTGTTTTACTCCTGAGTTTCTGCTTTTATACCTTCTGCCTTAAGTGCTAATTTCTGCAGGCCCTGAGAGAAGCTCTTTATTTCTGACATGGACAGGTTCTGTGGACTATTTCATGAATCTCTTTCATGTTTGCTAATCCACTGCATTCCAGGATTAGGAGTAGGACTTGAATCTGTGGAAAACTTGAGTGGCTATAGAGTGTTCACGCCAGGGGAACACTATGTGCAAAACTTTGATAACAGAAGAATATTTGAGAAGTTTTGGAGTGAGCAGATTCTACTCAAGTTGTGGGAGAATTTTATGAACTAAGCCTCATTAGGAGACAAGGAAAAGATAACTCAGGTTACTTTCCAGATCTATCAGCACATTTAGATTACCTTTATGATTGATAAAAAGCCATAAAAGAGTCTTAAGGAATGAAGTAATACAATTTTATTTAGATTTTTAAAGTTTCTTTCCCCATATTATGTGATTGTGGTGGGCAAGAGAAGATTCCAGAGTTTATGCAGCATGAATATGGTATGGAATAGGATGATGGCTGATAGGATGCAAAGCAGAACACATTCAAAATATGTTCTTTTGGTGGAAAATACGGTGGGTGTAAGAAAGAGTAATAATCAAGGAACTCACTGGCTTGTTTTTAATTTTTTTCATAAGCAGATAAATGGTAGTGCATTTTTGTAAGGTGGCGAACAAAAGGAGATCCTTTTGGGAGGAACATCCCAACTGTTGTCTTGAGCACATTCTGGTTGAGCTGCCCATGGACAATCAAAATTGGACAATCAAAATATGTGGGTCTAGCCAGGAGATACATATCTGGAATTGTCACTGCAGAAATGAGGATATGAAATTGGAAAAGAATACAGAATCCAAAGAGAAGAGAGCTAAAGACCGAGCCATGAAGCATCGCAACATTTAGGTGTCAGGTAGAAGAGGAACAGACAGCAGAGTAGATAGCAAAAAAAAGGACCCATAGAATTGGGAGAAGAAAACTTTTTGGAATGAATATTCTCCTAGATGTGGAGAAAAGAAAATGACTGAAGGATGAGGAAGTATAAGTGAGTCCAGTGCAGTCAGCCTGGTCAAATTCTAGCAAATTCCAATTCCCTCAGCTGGCTAAACACGTATCTTAGGGCAACAGCCAAGCTTACTTGCAGCTTCATTCACTCTTCTTTGTCTGTAAAATGTCTTCATATTCACTAAGTCTCGAGTATTTCAAAGGACTGTTTTTCTTTTTAGTATAATTTTAATATTTAAATTCTAATTTGTAATTAGTTAGCAAGATAGGAAGATTCTAAATTAGAAAAATGCATGTTGAATAATATTCAGGAACGCCAAAAATGCCACAAACATGAAAAATTTGAAGGGATGATTTTAGACATCCCTAATTTGAATCAGAAAAATCAACAATTTATTAATAGATAGTAAAAAGTATAGGTTTAATAAGAATAATTGTATATTATATAAATTTTCAGAACCCTAGAATTTGCCTAGCTATGTGGCCTTGAACATGGTTCTTTATTTTGTTTCATGTTTCAGTTTGATATCTTTACTAATATAATTTATAATACAGTATATAAATTAAGCTACCAGCAGATGAGTAGAGGGCCTGAGGAGGCAGTATCTGAACAGTAGTCCTTGGCAATGAGTGCAAATCTTCTCCCATTCCATCGGTTGACTTTTAGTTTTGATGATTGATTCTTTTGCCATGCAACAGCTTTTTATTTTAATGAGGTCCCAATAGTTCATTTTTGCCTTTGTTTTCTTTGCCCCCTGAGATGTGTTGAGTAAGAAGTTGCTGCGGCCAAGGTCAAAGAGGTATTTGCCTGCTTTCTCCTTGAGGATTTTTATGGCACCCTTGTCTTACATTTAGGTCCTTACATTTCATCCATTTTGAATTTATTTTTGTGTTTGGAGTAAGAAAGTGGTTTAGGTTCATTTTTCTGCATGTCACTGTCCAGTTTTCCAGCACTAGTTGCTGAAGAAACTGTCTTAATCCATTGGGTAGTCTTTCCTGCTTTGTCAAAGATTAGTTGCCCATGTTTGTGGGTCCATTTCTGGGTTCTCTGTCCTTTTGCATTGATCTGAGTGTCTGTTTTTGTGCTAGTATCATGAGTGGTTGTCAGTTGTATTCTAGACATTTGGGATACTCTGTTTTAAGGCTCTGGGTTTTATTGACATCTCTTATTTATCAGGCCTCCATTACTGCCAGACACAGTGCAAGTCCAGGCTTCCCACTTGGCCTCCACTGACACCATGGAAAGTGAAGAGGTGTCTTGTTCCCTGTATGTGGACAGAAGTCTGGACTCCTCACCGGCCTCTGATGGTCACTATTGATCTCTAGCAACACAAGGAGAGGACTGGTCGAAGTTTAGCTATGATGTTTTTGGGAGTTATTCAATTACTGTAAAAGAAAGTATCTATCTTGCTAGAATACTTCTTTCCTGGGCTTTTAGCTAAAGAGAGCAGATAATTTGGGGATTTTTTTTTTCTTGAACTTGATTCCATTTCTGTGTTCCAGTCTTTTTCAGTGTTTAGTCCAGTATCCATAGAAGGCAAAATGGAAACCCAAACTCATTGCATTGTAATTCCTTGAGTCCCAAGGTCTCTGATCAGATTGATATCTACTCTGCACCTCTCGTAACCTCTTTTGTTGGTTTTTTAGAATATGTTCAGGGTTTTTAGTTTTCCTTAGCAGAAGAGATAAGCAGAAATGTTTCTACCTCATCCTGTCCATAGGAGACCGCAATTCCTTTTCACATTATACAAANGTTTTCCTTAGCAGAAGAGATAAGCAGAAATGTTTCTACCTCATCCTGTCCATAGGAGACCGCAATTCCTTTTCACATTATACAAATTTGTAATTCTTTGACTTAATTAAAGAAGCTGAGTTTCTTTTGTAATAACAATGAAAATCAATACACAGCGACTAGAGATCCAGCAGACACTACAGTATGTTGTAACTAATGAGAAGATTTCCTTGTGTATATTAGCTATCCATTTGTCTGGCATTTATTCACTAGGAAAAATATTTTTAATACCAAAATACTGCAAATCAGACATATTTGTTAATGCTTTATGTGTACTTTCATGTGGGATAAAGGGAAGGGCTTAAAAGTATTATTCTCAGGGCTTTTTTTAAAAAAAATTTTTAAAGTTCTTTTTTATTTCTGAGAGAGAGAGAGACAGCGTGAGGAGGAGAGGGTCAGAGAGAGGCCTCAAGCAGGCTCTAGACTCTGAACTAGCTGTCAGCACAGAGCCCGATGTGGGGCCGAACCCACAAACCATGAGATCATGACCTGAGCTGAAGTCGGACGCTTAACCAACTGAGCCACCCAGGCGCCCCTCTCAGTTTAAGTGACTACAGTTTCTTCAATGAATCATTTCTGTCAGCAGAAATCGCAAGTCTTGATATTGTATATTATGGTATATTTCTATTTGCTTTACTTTAATCGGTTTTTCTTTGGACTTTCAATAAATCAAATAATATTGTTTTTAGACCCTAAGGACAAATGTGGGCGCCCTCCACGTATTGCCAATGGAGACATGACCACATTCCCCAAATCGGAATATGACCCAGGATCGTCAGTTGAGTACCAGTGCCAGTCCTTGTATGTGCTTTAGGGAAACATGATCATAACATGCAGCTATGGGCAGTGGTCCACACCACCAAAGTGCTTGGGTAAATATTTTAATATTTACATGGATCCTGGGGAAATCAGTATAATGAGAAAGATGTTTTGCTGTTTTTAACAGAATTTTCACAGATTAACCAACAACTATCCTCTCAAATGTTTGACTACCAAATATTAACGTGGGAAGAAAAAAAGGAGGAAAAGCCTTGTGTCCCAAGCAATAACAGCAACAAAATGTTCTTAATGACAGCCCCTCCTGTTGTAATTGACATGATGAATCTTTCATGACAACATTTAATTATCACACTTTAAGCATAGGAACTCATTTTTACATCATTAATCAGTTACAATGATTTACATCTCCATGATGGATTTTCAGTGTATTGGTTTGGAAAAGGTTTTGGGAAGATTGTACTTGAAAGTCTGAAATTCTGTGGAAAATATTTGTTTAATACTTAATGTTTATGTTCATTTTTTTTAACCTACAGATGTATGTATAATATCAGAAGACGTCATGGAAAGGCATAACATACAATTTCGATGGTCTTCTATGAAAAAAATGTATGCCCCAACAGGGGATACTGTTGATTTTCTATGTAAACCTGGATATCAGACAGAACATCCATTGCGAGTAACCTGTTGGGAGGGAATTCTGACCTATCCTGTTTGTGTTAAAAGCAATGGTTAGATACATTCCTAAAACTAAAACATGTACATTTATTCAGAATTTTTCATAATCCAATTCTCATATTTTTTTGTCAAGTGTTGTTTAACTCATTTATATTCATAAACCAGAATTTGTGTTAAATATTATATGGATGATGTAATTTAATCTGAGAGATGAATAAATCACATCTTACAAACTTGGCAATCCACAATGCTTTGTGTCCTATTCTTAAAATATCTATGACAAGTCCTTAGATTCAATCATTTCAGTACCATCTCCTACCCATCTTTCTCCTGCCTTCCTCAAATCTTCCTCCATACCTTCTGGGCCTTCCTGAGACTGTCCATTTCTGAGGAAATGGGAGAAAATGCTTTTCCATCTTCAAAATAATTTCACTTCAAAACACAACAAAATCGAAATATGTCGTACCTATGTTAGAAATGTAAAGATGTAAATATGTTAGATGTAAAGAAAGAAGAAGATGTACCTATGTTAGAAAGAAGAAAGAAGATTAAGTAGTTACTACTTAATACTGCTTACGTAGCAATAGATAGACCAAACAATGATGGAATACATGATCTCCTACAAGGTGACTCTCTAGCACACATAAACAGTCAAAGAAGTCATGAAGAGAAAATTGATAGTAACTGGTGCATAACGCTCATAACAACATGAAAAGGGACAAAAAATACATCAAGTATAAGCACGCACACACACACACACACACACACACAGAATGCTTTGAACACTGAATAAATGTTTACAGAGCAAAGATTCTCAGGAAGAACAAGAACTGTAGTTGAATTTAGAGAAACTAGGGGTAGAGTTGGTGTTGAACTCTTTATACTTACCTGCAGT